>NC_040018.1:14920179-15105252 GCF_000972845.2 Larimichthys crocea | reverse complement strand
ATACTTAAACTCTGTTACATGTCAGTGGCAAATATTGTATTGTACAATTTTCTTCACTACACTTATCAGATACTTGGTTACTTATAGTTACATTAGAGATTTTACACACAAAACATGTGATCATTCTATATATAAAATCTGATGCATTGTTATAGATAAATGTTATAAATGCTCAAGTACTAAAATGCTGTTTAGATGTTAATACATCAATACTACTACTACTACTACTAATAATAATAATAATAATAATAATAATAATGATAATGATAATGATAATGATAATACTAATACTAATACTAATACTACTACTACTAATAATAATAATAATAAACTCTGCAGGTCTGCAGGCGGCCTCTCAGCCATGATGCTTCCCTCAGACCACACCCAGATCTCAGCCCAAACTTCCCGGGCTCCTCCTCCTCCTCCCCCGGGCTGCCCCTCAACTTCCATTCTCCAAAAAAAAAAAACACTCCAGTGTTATCCTGAGTCCATGGTCCAACTTGTGCCACATTAAAGTAAGTTATGTCAGCTTATGTTCGTGGTTATGATCGCTCAGTGCGTGTTGTCTGATCATCCAGCCTCATCCTCATGTTTTGGTTTTGTTGTTCGGACTGCTGGCTAACTGGCTAACTCTAGCTTAGCCGAGGTTATCTGGGGAAAACATGCGACCAAACTAGTGTGTGAGTGAAAAGTTGGGAAGTTTCTTGTTATGGAAAAAGTTAGAAAAATCCGACATGATTTTCTTGGATGGATAACGGGACCGTTTACTTTGTTTGACGGTGGTAACGGGGGCTGGCTAACCAGCCTGCTAACATCAAAATAACTTCACAGTCGCATGGTGTGTTTTAAAAAGCTGTGTACAATCATGAACTTACGTCAGAGTTAGGAAGGTTTTCATGAACTTGATCCACGTTGTCTCACTTTACTGAGAGTAACGCAGCGTTACTTCATAAGCTGCAGTTTTTAGTCAAGTCGATAAATTTGATGTTTCAAATGAGCCAAAGTTTGTAACTTTTAAAAGGTCTGTGTTTGAAATGAAGTAAATAAGCCATCACTGAAGCTTTTTTATGATAAAGTTTGAACCAATTGTTTGTGCATACTTGCTGTAAAGTCACATATTACCAACTCTGTGTGTCAGATCTGTTTTCTAACACGAAGCAGCTCCACGATGTGTTGATTTGCATTAACATAATGAAAACATTGTGACAGCTGCTATTCTTGTTCTTCAGCTGCACTGTCCACATGCTTTGTGCCCTTTTAAATTGTCACAAAGAAAGAAAACACAACTTCCATTAGGTCTAAAACTATGCATGCATAAACTGTAAGCTTGATCAAAAACAAGGGCGAGTGAAGCGTTATTTATTGTAGCCCGGGGCAGGATGATAAACTGTGAGACGAAGAGGCAGCTGTCTCTTTATTATCTCCAGGCCATTGTTGGCAAATCAATAAACAGGCTGAGCTTCATGGCAACCCTGTTTTCTTTTGTGTTATTTACATCAGTGTGATGAAGAACCTCAATTTACCTTTGATGAGCTGAAATCAAACGTTCCCTCGTAGTAAAGATTTCTGTGAGTTTTATCTAACTTTCCAGAATAGTCTCTTTTATTACAAAAACATCACGACTTATTGCATTATCAAAGTATAAATGTATCCATATCCACCTCTCCGGTTTTAGCTTAAAGTGAAAATGTGGCAGAAATTGTACACAAAAAAAAAAGTGTGCTTGAGCTGCCGTCACTGGGAAATCAAGTAATCGATTATGTTCACTTATGGCCTATATTGCATCTTTCAGCCAGCCAGACAGTAAAAAAAACTTTTGGTGACGGATGATTTCCATCCCTTCCAGTGGCCCCCGAAATGATCCATACATAGCAGAGGAACACAGAGGAGCTCTACCAGCGCAGAAGGAATGTCTCCCAAAGTGCCCGGTGGCCAAGGCAGAGGGGATTATTCTGCAGTGCAAGTGGCTGTTCGAGTGCGTCCCCTGCTGCCTAAAGAGCTTCTACACTGCCACGAGAGCTGCATCACCGTAGACTCAGAGCTGCACCAGGTTACGCTGGGTCACGACAGACACTTCCTATGTGACTACCTATTTGAAGAAACTTGCTGTCAAGAGGAGGTTTATTCGGTGTCTGTCGCACCACTTATAGATGCATTCTTTCAAGGGTTCAATGCTACGGTCTTTGCCTATGGGCAGACAGGCTCGGGCAAGACATACACCATTGGAGAGGCTAATATCTGTAAGTTATTTTATTTTATCCTTTATTTCATTGTCATTTCGGTTTATCCTGCACAATTACAAATGTTCTAAATGTGTTTAAATTTGTAGGCTCCTTTAGAGATGAGGAGCAGGGTATCATCCCCAGGGCTGTTGCAGATATCTTCAAGCTGTTAGATGAAAATGATCTCACAGACTTCTCAGTCCGAGTCTCCTATCTGGAGGTCTATAAAGAGGAATTCAAGGACTTACTGGAGGTGGAGACGGCCAGCAAGGACATCCACATCCGGGAGGATAAAGGCAACATTGGTATGGAATTGGCAGCCTAATTAGTCTTAAACATGTTTCTCTGGTTGTGATATAACTTAATTTTACTTTATGTATGTATTTATATGCATTTAATGTTTTTCCATCTATTGATTTCATAGTTTTGTGTGGCGTAAAGGAGTGTGAAGTGGAGGGTCTCGATGAGGTGTTGAGTTTACTCGAGTCAGGAAACACAGCCAGGCACACTGGCGCAACCCAGATGAATCTAAACTCCAGCCGGTCACACACTATCTTTACCGTGTATATGGACCAGCGTCGGGGAAGCTCTCGCCTTTATGGGACTGCTACAAGTTCTGGACCACAAATGTTGTCTTCCAAGTTCCACTTTGTCGACTTGGCAGGGTCTGAGCGCATCCTAAGGACAGGGAACACCGGAGAGAGACTTAAAGAGAGTATTCAGATTAACAGCGGCCTTCTGGCTCTGGGAAATGTCATTGGGGCACTGGGTGACCCCAAGAGGAAAGGCTCTCACATACCATACAGAGATTCAAAAATCACAAGGTACATTTCTAATACGTTCATGAGATACTTTGCCATACAATTTAATGCCAGTTTGGTTTAATTTATATAACCCCTTTTCTCACCTAGGATCCTAAAAGACTCTTTGGGAGGGAATTCAAAGACACTCATGATTGCCTGCATCAGCCCATCCTCCTCAGACTTTGATGAGAGTCTGAACACACTAAACTACGCCACAAGGGCCAGAAACATTCAAAACAGGGCAACAGTCAACTGCAAGCGGGAGCCAGATCGGGTGGAAGGGCTGGAGCAACAAATCAAAGCCCTTCGCAGGGCCCTCGAAAACCGCCAGCGTTCGGAGACGCGCATTATTTCTCACGCTGATCCAAACAGGAGACCCCGACTCGGAGAGGGAGAGATCAGCAGACTGCAAGTGCAGAGTGCCCACTACAGGACGTGCACAGACACTGCTTACAGGTTAAAGCACATGGATTGATCGAGTTAAATCTAGTCTGAATCATTTTTAAATTTGCTGTAAGGGTGCCATTGGTGCCCCATGCACAAGTTTAGAGATAAGAGAGATATTAAGTGATAAGTGATCATAACTATTTATGATATATAATATTCAAGCATCTTTCATGTAATTCTATGTGATCCAAATGAAATTCAGTTGCTCGTGTAAATTTGAGAGATTTCACTCTGTTGAGAGAATTCTGGTATTGATCTATCTTTTTATTTTGTCTACAAATCCCTAAAAAGACCAAAACCCACCAGTGTTAGAGCATGTGTTTAGCCAAAGCTTGATATATGGTCATTGTTCATTACAACTCTAAAAACTTAAAAATACCTAAAAGCCACACACTGACATATTTCTAATTTCTATCTTTTTTTTCTTTTTTTTTTCTTATGGAATGCAGCTCAGTGCTGAACAGAAGTATGTTCAAACTGGTTTGTTAGTTTGAGGAGCAGAGAATAAGAAGAAATGATTATTAAATTAATGTTTATTGTAGCATAAAGCTATAGGCTGTATCATCATCATCATCATTATTTTTTTCTTTAAAATCTTCTGTTACTAATGTATCACAGGTTGCTGCGGGAGCTGCAGAGCGAAGGGGCTCTGACTGCAGAACAGAGTCTGAGAGTGAAGGAGTGGCTGTGCTCCGTGGAGGAGGAACGAAGCGGACTGACCACTGCCTCAGGACCAGACAGTGGTATCGAGAACAGCTCCACCGAGGACAGTGTGGCATTAAGGAGAGGAAGGCCTTCTGTAAGGAACCAGGTGTGTCTCTTTTCACACTCTGAAGCGAACAAATTCTTTCTGTAAAATTTCAGGGATTTTAGGCATAATGTGCTGCTATGTTTATTTGTGTTTTAAATATTACCCAGGATGCAGAGGCTGTGGACGAGAGATGGAGCCACGAACATGAAAGTGAGAAAGATGCAGAGAAAGAGGACAGTATTGCCCATCTTCAAGCACAGATCCAGAGGTTGGAGAGCGAGAACACAGACTTTTTAGCAGCTCTAGAGGACGCTATGGAGCAATACAAACAGCAGGTATGATGCAGTGAAATTCTAATATTGTTCTTCCATTAGTGCGGTGTGTCACAGTTCATATTTACTGTGAATTGTCACAGCAGGGCTAACCAAGCTGAGCTGCAGTAATATGAGCCAGATTGGAAACAGAGTGATCGTCCCTCTCCCCAAGCTGTGTCAACATTATATTACACAGATTTGTTACTTTACATGACATGTTACTTATTTGATTACTTCCCCCCTGTCTCAGAGCGATAAGCTGCAGGAGCAACAGGACTTAATAGCAGAGCTGCAGTGTCATCTGTCTACTCCGGGGCTGATGGGCCTGGGCCTTAACTTGAGATCGCGGCCACACACGGCCCCTATGGGCTCCATGCAACACAGTCAGAATGGAGGCACATACAGACAGGTAACCAGCCAGCAGAGTTGGTTCAGCCTGTGGAAGTGTGTGAAGTCAAAAGTTATCTTTTATAGGATGAGCATATGCTAAAGTTGCAGTGTACCATTTTATAAAGAAAACGCTTACTAACATATTTATGCTGATCCACGAGTATGACATAGCCTGTGTGTGGTTTCAGGTCAGTCCAGTGGGTTACCTTGGCAATGGGCCTTGTGGTGATCAGGATGGTAGCCTCTATGAGGAGCAGGAGATTCCAGGAGGAGCAGAAATGCAGGACACTGAAGAGGAAGGCAGTAATTACAACCTCAGCCGGGAGAGACGCAAGTATGTTGTTTTGATAAAATTCATAGTATCTGGTACTTAACATTACATAAATTAAGCTTTAATAAAATACATATTGCATGCATGACAGACTTTTTAAATGTTATTGCACATGTGCTTATTTTTGTGAGAAAGGCAGGTGAACCTGACCTGGACCAAGAAGGACATGCTGTCAGGAGGACTAGCAGCCAGTGGTAGAGGGCTCATACCTCACATGCCCGAACCAGATCATCCCTGTTTAGCCAGAAAAGCATGTAAGTCTAACAACTTTAGATGTCTTTATGTAGATTTTTGTTGTTTGAATTGTTTGTGTGACCTCACTAATGAAATAATTTATACACAAATGTTGGCACATTGAGAAGCATTCACTCAGTACCAGTCACAGAAAAAGTGATATGCAACCATTTTTTCCAGAACATGTTCAAAATCTAAATCTTCACGTGTACTCACATGTGTTTGTGGAAAAGTTGCTGTGTTTCACCATCTATAAACTTTCCACTGCATCTTACCACATAAAGCAATGATCCACAGGCGTTTAGGCATGCTGTCTTCTGGTGCACTAAACATGTCCATTTCCAGGACTGAGAAATACTAAATTATTTTCTTTTGCACAGAAAGATCTTTAAAAAAAATCTGAGAGTTTTGGATTGTGTTTTAGATTCTTTGGCGATCAGATGTTTTTAAACTGTATTCAACATTTTGCTTTTGTTTTCTTGAGGAGTATTGATCTGTGTTGGTATTTAAGGAAGGTCACACATGAGGGTTTGAACCTTGGCTGTTGCTTTAATCCTCTGTCCCCTTTTATATTACATTATACCACCCTGCTGACCTCTCATGTACTCTCTCGCCTCTCTGCGTAGCCAACACCAGTACGGGGGAGACATCTGTGCGTGAAAGTCTGAAGAGTTTTGAAGGCGTTTCAGAGTGGGGACTTCTTCAGGCACAGCAGAAAATCAGGGAGCTGTCTGTCACCATCCGCATGAAGGAAGAACTCATCAAAGAGTTGGTCAAAACAGGTAGCAATTTCAGTTTCTGTGTCTTTCCCAAATGGAGGTTCTCTTATGTGTTTTTGGTCAATTAAATTGTTGATGTTTTTAGGTAAGGATGCTCAGGCCCTGAACAGGCAGTACAGCCATAAGATCACAGCTCTGGAGAGCGAAGCTATGCAGGCTCGACAGGAGCTGCAGGAGGCCCAACGGCAGCTGCAGGATCTAGAGAAGCAAGAGAGAGAAATCAGTGCAACAGACAAGACCAGAGCACAGGAGTGTCGCAGGAAGATAGCTGCTGCTCAGAGCAAAGTCCAGGTTTGACTGTCACACTTCTATATAACACATAGAACAACAGACAAAAGATGATGATTTCCAGCTAAGATACACAACACTGTATTTTAAATATTCTTCTTTTAATAATTTCGTATTAGGTTCTCAGTCAGCGTCAGAGGGATACTGCTCGTCTTGCTAACCTTCCTGCCCAGAGTGAACGTCGTGTGTTAGAGCTGGAGCGAAGTGTTCAGAGTATGAGACAGCAGCAGGAGCAGCTGCAGAGGCGGCTGCGACAGGAAAGTCAGCAGAAACGACGTCTGGAGACCGAGATGCAGCGAAGAACTCACAGAGTCAAGGTACCTCAAGCCAGTACAGCAGGGCAGTAATGTGTTTAATTACCAGTTACTAATTGTGGGTATTTTGTACAAAAATGGTGTCACTTACTTCAACACATAGCTTCAAATATGGAAGAAACACTGCTCTCTAGTATTGACGCTGAAGTCCAACAGTCTAACCTGAAAAGCGATCAAAACGGCAACCTTTCATCCAACATTTAACTTTGGTGTCTCACATTAGTTAAAGATCCAGTGTGTCAGACAAGACATGAGCAAGAAAACAAACCTTAGCCAAAGTTTATTTAAGTCATTGTTTCATTTAGCCAGTCCCAAATATTTTCCAAATGTAATGTTTGTACTGTTGCAGGGAACAGCTAGAAAGGTTCCAAGACGTCTGACTGCTGTAACACTGTAAATTCATAGCAGAGGTTTGCCACACCATCAATTTCTGGTTCTAATCATTGCCTCTAAGTCAGAATGACTTAACTCCCCAAGCTCTATGCAAAGTAAATGCTACTCATTAGAAGTCCACATGTCTGGCAATAGTGAATAAAAATTAAATGAGGACCAAATGCATTTTATTTCTCTATGGCAGAGTAGTAGTAGTTCTGTTCTAGCTCTGTACTGGACCTTTCATCTTTCTTTCTTCTATCCCTTCTGTAGGTGCTCGAGATAAAGAATGAGCAGCAGCAAAAGATCCTGAGAATAAAGACAGAGGAGATCGCAGCCTTCCAGAGGCAAAGACGCAGCGGCAGTAACGGCTCTGTCATCTCATTGGAAGAGCAACAGGTGGGACAGAAACTAACTTTAAATTCATACAAAGCAAAGTGCCTGTAAATCTTTTTAAAAAAAATAGTCACACAATGGTTTGATGTATCAGTTTTTGTGTCTTAACTGACTGTGAGCAGAAGATTGAGGAACAAAAACGCTGGCTGGATGAGGAAATGGAGCGGGTACTGGAACAGAGGAGAGGGCTGGAAGATCTGGAAGGAGAGCTCACAAAACGAGAGGAAATCCTGGCCAAGAAAGAGGCACTGCTACATGAACGCAGCGGCCTGGAGACCAAGAGGCTCCGCTCCAGTCAGGTATTAACAGCAACAATCAGGTGATTGTCATCAGGTGACACAAGGAACTCACACAAGCTTAAAACTTTTTTTTTTTCTTCATCTTCCAGGCCCTGAGTAAAGACCTGTTGACACTGACGGGGCGTATTGAGACACTTGAGCGAGAGCTGAGTGAGAGGAATGGTCTTCTTCGCAGCAGCAGCGCTCAAGACTCTCAACAGATTCGCCAAGAGATCTCCAACCTACGTCAAGAGAAAGACTCACTGCTAAAACAAAGAGTGGAGCTGGATGATAAGCTGCGGCAGGGTAACCTGCTGTCACCTGAGGTCAGATATTACTCTTGGGTTCAAGACTTGAGACTTTGTGTCTTCTGAGCAGTGGTCATGATATCAGCCTTCATGACAGACGAACATGTTTTTAATTGCTTGGCAAAGAAAGATCAAATTACTTCAGAGTAAGAGAGATATTACTCTGCTGCAAACAGATTCTCACATGCAAAGGTGCTCCGTTTGTCCACCAATCATTACCAATCAGAAGAGCCCAGGTTTATTACACGGAAAGCCTATAATAGTATTTCCCACTAATACAGCCTTCCTGTGGAAGCGGGCCATGTATATTAATGTTTTTTCCAGAGAGGGAGAGAGAGATGTTGTCTTGAATATGACTATGTTTTTGGTGTATGGTGGAGATGGTTCAGAAAGTTATTATACAGTCTGTACAGTACCTGACACATGAAAAATAAAGAAGTGTTCAACTTGCAGTTTAAAAATAAGATCATGACCCACCAGCTGCAAATTTCCCTTCAAATCAAACACACGGCAATCCGCTCATTAAAAGAACTGAATAAATGAACATGAAGTAGTTCCTTTTTCAGGGTAAACGAAAAGGTGAACAGATGAAAATAGTGAGTAAACACTAAAATAAGGTGAAGAATGCTGAAATAAGAAAGAAACTACTTAAAACTGAAATATACCCTCCTCCCAAGTCACAGTCATGCTGGGAAAAACACAGTTTATTTGTTTAAGCTCTAAATGAGCAGTATTGGTATCAGCTGATACTGCTTCCAGTAATCTGTGATCGGCCCCAGAAATCCTGATGTGGGCTCTCTCACTCACATGGCAACATTAAGAAGTTTGGCTAGAACGCATGTAACAACGTTCTCACTGGAACTGTTAGTGAATTTCTTCCTTGTGCCTGAAAGTTTATGTTCATGTTCTCATGACGTCCATCTGTTCCCACTGTTTCTAGGAGGAGCGAACACTCTTCCAGTTTGACGAGGCGATTGAGGCTCTGGATGCAGCTATTGAGTACAAGAATGAGGCCATCACTCAGAGGCAGAGACAGCTGAGGGCTTCTGCCAGTATGCTCTCTCAGTGGGAGATGAACCTAATGGCCAAACTCAGTTACCTGTCTGCCTCTGAGACCAGAGCTCTGCTATGCAAGTATTTTGACAAGGTTTGTGCAACAACTGTTTTTAGCAGTGTTCTCACCTGCTTCAGCGTCGCAAAAATGAGCTTGCAGGGAGAAAATTATGAACTCACGATACGTATACTGATGAGAACTGATATGAATGTTTCCTGTAGGTGGTGTCTCTGCGTGAGGAGGAGCGTAAACTACAACTTGCCCTGGCTGAGCTAGAAATGCAGCTGGATGAACAGCAGAGGCTGGTGCAGTGGTTAGAGAACGCCCTTGATCGCACACAGCTCGACACAGATCGTCGGCTCACGCAACAGCAGAAGGAACATGAGAGGAGCGTACAGCTTTTACTGCAGCAGTGTCGAGGTGTGGAGCATATGGAGGTTTTACAAATAACAAAAGTATTATTTCTCACAAAAGGTGGAAGAAATAAGGAAAGGATGCCTGTATGTGTTTGTGCTTGCATCACTTATAATGCATAATAATACACTGGAAGTACTTTACTAGGTTTAAAGGTATACGTGATTAAAGTAAGGGTATTGCAGAGAGACAAGTTATTTATCTTTTTTTCCTTCCACATTATTATTATTTTCTTTAGATGATTTCCATAATCAGACATTAAAATTGATAGTATTTGCATACCCTCATGTCTGTCCTCTTGACCCACAGAGCAAATGGACGAGGGCCTGGCAGGAAGGCAGCGGCAGTTTGAGGTATGGATCCACAACCTCAGCAAGGAACTGAACCACTACAAGGCAGCAAATCTGGAACTAAGCAACAAACTGAGGGAGCTCTGTGGTTCAACCAGCCAGCCAAAGGAGCATGCTAAAGGTAAGTGTATTATTAGATCAAAGTGTTTGTTGCTTTTAATATGTTTGATTATTATAATCGTTGTGTTTACACCTTGAAGCGAGATGGCTTCAGATACCCATGTTATTAAGCCATACTTTGCTTAATGCCATATAAAGTGACTTGTGCCAATTTCCCTCCACTTACACTCGGGCAAATCCACTTCACAGAGTTTTGTTTTAAATCTTACATATCTTCTGTATCTTTATTCTCCTCTCCATTTCTGTCATACTGCCACTAACTCTGTTAGGAAGCAGAAGGATTATCCATAAACCTTTATATTACTTTCTTGATTAAACTTAAATTAAACTAAACCAAATGTTTGCATGAAATTGTAGCTATATCTTTGAATGGCATCATAAATTACCAAACATTAAGGTTATCGGGCAGTGATGTAGTTACCAGAAAAGTAAGCAGACTAACCATTCTGTGTATGGACACCATACCATAGTGTGTTGATGTTGTTTCCATGGACACAGTGGGTAAACAAAACTGACAAGATTAAGACAAATAACATTGTTTAAGTTTTTTCAACTCATTTTAATTCATATTTATAAACTACACCAACGAGGCAGGAACAGTAACATTAATTATTCAGTAGGTTACAGGAAAATAACAGTAAGTTTAGGTAGCACTTGAGATGTTGACAATGGTTGTCCAACTTTCTGTGTGAGAGTGTGGAAAGCCTTGATTTAACCTTTAACAATACGTTTTTTTCAAAACACATTTTCTAGGTAATATTTTAATCTGATAAACAACTAGTAGTGAATGCTGTCAGTAAGAAGAACAACAATTGCCTCTGGACATGAGAACATGAGAATTGTACTAATTGTATGAAGTAAATGTACTTTCCTTCCTTCATTGTCTTTCAGTTGTGGTGTCTGATGGTAAACCAGCAGGCACGGGCAGCATGGAGAAGCTGCCTCGCTGCCCTGAGGACACTCCAGGAGGCAGGGGGACAGGGCAGTCGGACAAACCTTCCAGGTCTAGAGAGGAAATGCGCGAGCTGGTGAACACCCCTCTCCCGTCTACGTGGAGACGCTCTTCTCTCCCCACAGAGGAACCAGCTGTCATGGAGGAGTTGTGGCTTCGAGCGGGTGGGGACGCTCCTGCTAACCGTGTAGTTCAAACTGGTCTGGGGTCCTGGGGCGGGCCAACAGCCCTGCCTGTGGTTAAGTCTCGCCGAGAGTCCCGCCGCTCCAGCCTCAACGTCGGACCACTGACTTCAAACAATGCATTCATTGATGTACGGAAGAATCCTGTCTGAATATCGATATTGCGTTACTTTTCATTCTCATAGATTTTTGTTCTGTGGTTTCTGAAATATTTTATCCATCTGTAGTTTTTGCATTTCAATTTTTAAAATGTTTTTTAATGAACAAGGACACCCACTGACTATATGAAGCACTTTCACTAAGGTCGACTTTCCTTTTCATACAGTAATTGGTAGAGAATATGGTCATGCCAACCATCCATCCATCAATACTCTGTAACCGCTTATACTCACTATGGTCTCAGGTGGGCTGGAGCCTATCCCAACTGACTTTGGGTGAGAGGTAGGGTACATCCTGGACGAGTCGTCAGCTCATCACCGGGCACATAGAGACAAACAACTGTTTGCACCTACGGACAATTTAGAGTCACCAATTAAGTGCATGTCTCTGGACTGTGGGAGGAAGCTAGAGTACCCGGAGCAAACTTCACACAGAAAGATCCCCAGCTGAGGTTCAACCCAACCTTCTTACTCCACCACTGTGCCACCCGTCATACCAACCATGAAAGTCAATAAGCGGTAAATCATTTGCATCAATACAAAAGGAGATTCTCATGTTCTCTAATCATGTAGTCTTTTTACCTTCTACAGTATTTTATATTAAAATGTTTTTGTGTTCCTCACTTATCTGCCTCGTGTTTGCATCTCTATTCAAAGCAAGAAATCTTTATATGAAGCTTCTATTTCTTCCACAATTTGTGACACAGGAATAGGGAAATGATTATTGACATTTGACTTGGATGTTATCTCAGCTGATGTAGATGAGGCATGAAAGCTTCTGTGAAATGTCAGATTAGCATAGGCGTGGTGAGGAGAAATACAGCTGTGATCAGTTGGGCAGGGCTCAGAGGCCACAGTCTTTTTCTTGCAGGAAAATTCCAACAGCACCCAAAATTCACAAATAAAAGGAAATGATAAATGACACTTTAAAGCTTGCAACGCTTTAATCCATGGAGAGAATCTTTATGTTTGAAGTTTTCTTCACTATAAAATATTCTGGTGATATTCAACACAGACTGATACATTGCAAAAAGGTAATGGTAATAGTTAATTCAACATACTGTTAATGATGTCAATATACCAAAATGTAAACGAATACAGGCACAGAAAACATCGTTCTGTAGCCCCCAGTGAACTCACTGACTGCACGTCAACATTATACCTCTTCTTTACATTCCCCAAAGCCCCAAAATTGTAGGACTTCCAAACATGATTAGAAAAATAATTATAATAACAGAGGTGAAGAATAACAGACTTTGAGAGGTATAGTAAAACTGTGAATGGTTTATTAAATCAGTTATGACTGGTTTAGGGTGTCATTTTACAATACCAAGATTTTTTTTAGTGACATCCAGTGACGTAGTTGCTGATTGCATCGCCCTCCCACATTTACCTGATCATCTCCCTATAGTAGAGTACAGAGAATATTAAATGTGTGAGATAGAACTGTGGACACAGTTTCAGCAGTAGAGGGCAGTGTAAACTCAGTGTTTCACATGAGTGAAATATTTGCAGATTCATCTCCATGAGGGTCAAGCAACAGTTTTTTCTCCAAACCAGATTTTTAAAAAATGTTATTGCTAATTTGGCTTCCACAGATGGGGACAATAATTCTACAAACTAAATTAAAACTGCAACAGATAAACCCAATAATGCTCTGAGAATAAAACCAAAATCAAGTCCTATCAAATCTTTCTAGCTCCATATTAGGCTTGGTAGTTTTGGCAGTGGACTGGGCAGGGCAGTTTGGAGGATGAAACCCAAAACATTTTATACAGTGAGGAATTATGGGAGAGAGATGATCCAGGTCATATGAGGGGGAGTGGGGTCTGGTTTTAGGACTCTGAACACTGTAACAGAGGAGGCGGGTTCATATCCATCCACATCCTTTGTAGATATAAAAGGCTATCTAAGATAACAAAAACATATTTTTTTCTTGTTTTTTATTACATACACTAAACATTATATTCCATTTCTACCAAATCATCCTCCTGAATCTTACACACCGGACCTTTAAATAACCCTGTGAAGCTTTTGACCAATAGTGGCGCTGCAGAACAAAGTTGAGTGGAGTGGGTTACTTCAATTGACAGTACAAACAATGGACAGAGCCTGAGTGACGTCACTTGCAGGTTTCTGAAGCGCCATGTTGAAAGCGAAAATATGTGATGTAAAGATGTACTTTTTCTTCCGCCTCCTGGTTGATCTAAATATTGGCAAAGATGTGGATCAATGGCGGACCTGAGCCCCACCACCCCCCCAAAGCTCCGGAGACCAAAACCGTTTTTTGAACCAGGCTGTAAACATGTTTAATTCTGCTGTGAAGTTGGGACATTTTAAAACGTGCTGATGAAGACTCACTCCTGCAGTGTGTCTCAAGAGGACATTTGAGGATTTACAGTTTTCAGCACTTCTGCGTTGGCTTCATTTCCCAGCATCAGAGGTTGCCACTTGGTTACTCCAGGCATGAGAACACTCCAGCACACCACAACCAAATATTGACCTGATATATTTAAGGCAGAGGGCTACAATAAATATCAGTACATCAATCAATAGTTCAATCAACAGCAATGTGCTGTAAAATGTAAACAAGCCACTGAAAGAAGTGAATGCCATGTGTGAATGCAGGTTTTTGCTGATTTGCTCTCAATATGTTTGGCTTTAAATACAAACAATATTGAATCTAATTTTGCATTGTTGTCTGTCACAGTGTCTTCATCCTTATTACCACTGGGGGGTGCCAAACCCAGACCTTTTCAAATTCTACATAGTGCCTTTAAGTTTGAGGAGATGACAAGTGTCAGTTAGTTGATTCATGAACTGCTGCCTGATTACCTTCTTAACAATATTATACAATTTTTGGAAATAAATGGAAATAAGACAAACCATTTAATAGCATGAGCACTATGACTATAACCTGCTGCACAGTGGAGTTACTCATGATCTAAAAGTGCGCATGCGACATATCGCCAATCGGAGGACACATCCGATTGGTTGTCAGCAACTTGCCGTCGCTGTGACGTCAGCGCAGCGTTTAGAGAAAAAGGCAGAGAGGAGGTGAGAGCAGATCATTGGATGCTCCAACAGGGGATAAAAACATCCTTAGGAGCTCGGACACACACAGTTGACACACTGCGGATGAAAGGCCATCATACACACATCTCTGCTCGTCTGACGGACCCCCAGGATCCCGATCACGGATACAAAACACACAATTCAACAAGGATATCTCCTCCACATCCTCGGCAGACGGTGTGGGATTTATCGATCTGATCACTCACGCGCTCACCTGTTTGTCAAACCGAGGCTGCACGGGAAAAAACTCCTGCACATCTGGAGCCTGAATGATGCTACCGAGCCAACCCTCATCTCCACATGTGGATGTTTTAGTCTCCGTGGACGCAGGAGGCATCTTGCACGACGTGAAAGTGAGTCTTTTTTTTTTTTTTGGATACAGGGGTCTTGATTAGTTCCCACAGATGTCATCTACAGGCATGTTTTAATGAATGCAAATCATCCACAGCCTGTACACGCACTGGCCTAATGTTAGACATATTTTTAGGAACAGGGTGTTATAGACTATAGTCTGCGTTCATTTCATATAGTCACGTTTCGAATAGGGTTACAGCCACAGCCAGATAAAGATAGATCATAGTCATAGTGGTCTAGTATGTCCAGTTTCCTGTCTTTAAAATTGCACATGGAGTAAAAGCTCTGCTTTGACCTATTTGACAAAGACAGTGTGAAGCTACAGGCCTGTTCTGTTGTACCAAAAGCCCCTCACAAACCCTCCAATACACTGAACCAATAAAGACAACTTGTGTGTACTTTATTCGTGTGTCCTGATTGTCTTAAAACTGAACACAGTGCAGGCACAGACCCAAGTCTGTCTTTTGAATAATAGTTAATTCATAAAGGACTGCGATAATTGTAGTAATGTGTGTGAGAGTTTTCTCCCATATATACAAAGAGAGTGACGCATGCTTTGTCAGTGCATATACTCCCCAATTATAACAACTGACGTCACACGTACTGACAAAGAGAAGCGTGAGTTCATCATGAGGTTATTATGAGTTAGAGATGTAGATATAGAAGTAATAAACTGTATTTTGAGGGAAAAGTGTAGAAAAGTGACCCGTAGGGTTCAGTATTTACTGTGAGTGACAGCATCATAACATGAGTTTATTAATAATAGTAATGCAGAAATGTAAAGCTGCACAAGCTGCTGTTATCAAATAAATTATAATGCATAAACCTGCAAATCCCCTGATAGTGCCCCCCTCCCAAAGATTTGTAAGATTTTATAGTAATTGCTCAGCAGGATCTTTATGAGGTTTGGCCTCGATGAAAAATATCATGTGGTGCTAATGAAAAATTTGAAGACCTGTTCTCTTCTCTGAGGAAAGATTTAAACGTCTGTTTGAAAGGTGTGAGAGGTAATGTAAAGATTGAATATAAACATATGTAGGCCAAACTACATGTTATATCTGAGTGTTTAAAGCTGCACTTTAAAGTGTGATAAGACAGTGTGATCAGTCACATACTGAATTTGTCACCTCACTTTGTCATATAGTTAGTTAGCCTACTGTGTTTGCATGAAATTGGAAATTATTACAATTAGTCCACAAAGACTTGAGCTCTGTCTGTAAGTGACACAGATATAAGATATTTAAAAGGTTTTAATTGTGTGTTTTGATGGAAAAAATGAATCATGAGTGGAAAGCTTTAAAAAGTTGGTTTCAGTTGGTTGTGGAAAAGTTAAGCTTGAAGTATTTCAGTTTTTAAAATTAAAAATGCCAGTTGAAGTCTTTACAGTGTTAAATTAAGACATTAAGTAATTAGGTATGCATTAACTCCACAATCATTTTCTTTGTTCCCAGGAAGCGTCAGACTTACCTCTTGCTGTTACAGCAAAACAACGGAGACTGTTCCTGTCTTTGGTTATCTAGCTGTATGAGTGTTAATCATCCATCATAAAGCTAGATAACCGAAAGTAGGAATGACCTCCAAACCCTCAACGTCCTGCATTAATGACATTAAACCAAAAGAAAAGACACAGGCACGAGAAGACAGCGCGTCTTTTTAGGTAGGTTATGACAAACTACCTAGTTTTATTGAAAATAAAGGTTCATGAAATTTTATTGCCACAGTCAAAGCTGCAACATTTACTCCATTTATTGATTTAGTAAATTGACAGAAAAACAAGCAACTATTTAGGTCATTTATTAATTGTTCAAAAATAGAAAACTTTTCTCAGTTCCAGTTCCTCTCCTTGCTACTTTTCTTAATCATATGTGTTAGTAAATTGAATATCTTTTATTTTAGACTGTTGGTTGGATAATATAAGCAATTTAATGACATTATCAGGAAATTGTTATTGGCATTTTGCACTGTTTTCTAATTTCTGAAAGTGATTAATCAGAAATAAAAACAATCCTTAGTTGCAGCCTCAGTCATAATGAGACAAACAGTGTAAATCAAAACTACATCTGTCTTTTTATTTCTCTTTCTGTATATAGTTAGATATATTTGAAAATGCCCACTCGCTGATAAACTAAATATTTCTTTCCACTTAATCTTACAAGTGTCTTGATGTTGGTCTCTTGTTAATTCTTTCAAATACCAATCATTATCACACTTGTTTCATTAAACACATAGAAGGCCAAACAGAGCTTGTGAGCTTTGATTATTAATATTAACTTTTTTGAGGAATGTTTTGATCATCTGTGCATGAGGAACATGGGAATAATTATTTACACAAATCGGACACTTTTAGAGAGAAAATATATTTAAAAGTTAAAAATCCAAAATCAGTCCCTGCTGTATACCAGTGTCTTCAAACACACATGAATGCTTTACAGACTTTTAAGTTCTCATTTCTTTCTTTCTTTCTTTCTTTCTTTCTTTCTTTCTTTCTTTCTTTCTTTCTTTCTTTCTTTCTTAGTACGTGTTATTAGGTTGTCCCCTCACTAGTCTCTTTTAAAAAACCCAAAACAATAAAATACTATTTAACTTCCATTATCAATTGAAATATAAATTGTGCTTTTCATTTGCAAAATTCCAAAAATGTAAGAAAATCTTAAAGTTTTTTAAATAATCGTATCAAAGAAGATGTCTCTATACTTCTGCTAAAAATCAAGAAAACAATATAGGCTATGATTGTCAGACAGGCTGCAGATTATATTATCAATATTATTGCACCATTTAAGTTTTGTGTAATTTTAGATATTGTTTGATGTACAGACACAGAGCAGAAAAAAACAGTTAAATACAAATAAGTGTTTTACACCAGGTGCTGAAAATACAAAGAAAAATAAAAGAGAAAAGGTTATTTTCTGAATCTCAGTGTCCACCACTGTGTCATTTACTCTGAGAGAAAGGACTTCTCCCATAGAAGAGACACATGTCGGACTGTGCAGGTTGGCAGAACGTTATGTTGTCTATAAGGAAGCCATCTTGACAGAGTCTGCCTGCTGCCTCTAAAATGGTTGTGTTGGCACAGAGCAGGGCCGCATTAATTGGTCCATCGTTAGCTGTCCATCAGACACTAATCAGTCTATCTTTAAGCCTTCCTGTCAAAATGAAATGAAAATCAAAATGAAGCTAATTACTGAGGTCACTGAGACCTTTTAAAGGCCAATCAATGAGTCAGTGTACATGTGACTGCTACTGAACAGTGAGGGAATAACTGAGTGATTTTGTGGCAGATTACCTCATGAAATGTGATTACATTAAAGCTGCCGGAACATTCCTGCACACCTGATACCTCTGAGAACACACTGATGATGTCATGAGGGGGAATGATCAGGGGAATGTTTTATTAAACTGATAAAAACACCTTTCATAAGCAAATATTAGACATCTCCTATCAAGAATAACCCCTAAAATTAAAACAATGATTCAGAAGTGAAATTTATATCTATATATATATATATATATATCTATATATATATATCAACCACATTTGATTTTAAACTGTGGACATTTAAGGTCTATTAAAGGCAATCTGTATCATCTGTCAGGAGCTTGTAAGTTACCATATACCCCTTGTTATGTCTGCCTGCAAAATAGCAAGAAGAAAGAAAGAGAAAAGAAAGAAAGAAAGAAAGAAAGAAGAAAAGAAAAGAAGAAAAAGGAAAGAAAAAAAGGGAAAGAAAGAAGTTGGACAGAAAAGAAGTTGGGAACATACCAGTGTGCGGTTAATGGTAATTAAAAACATGTGTATAAATAAAATAAAGACTTATAAAGATCACTGTTGTGCTTTCAGATGTTTTTGTATGATCTGTGTTTGTTTCCTTAAAAAAAAAATCTTTCAATTATATTGTCAGCTCACATTTACAGAAATTATTTAAACAATAGTTCTTTTAAAATATAGTAGATAAATAAACCTTATCAGCCTTAGATTAAAGCTTCTTTCTGAGAGCTGCCTCTTCTTTTTTTAAATTTATTTGTTGGCAGAAAGGCCAAAAAGCAGGCCTCTCCTCTGTAAATCTCCTGTAAAACCTTTCAGACCAACAGTCCGTGTTAATTAATAAATTAATAATTATTATTTATAATATTTAGTGTAATGATAGAGCCACATGTGCAGTGAGGAAAGAAGTCAGTTTATTTTTGCATTTAAATCTCCCATCAAAGCACCGGGATGAGGAAGAGAGAGAGGAGGAAACACGTTTCCGTGAATTCATCAACAAACATGGATTACAGTACAGAGGGTGCAGAGGTAGGCCTATATATTATTATCAAATAAGCATTTAGCATAACTCAAGGGATAATTAATAAATATTTATAGTAGAGAAAAAATATCTTCAAACATCTGCCTTTTGGTCAGTTTCTCACCTTTACAACCTTCGGTGTTCATTAAAAACACCTCCATCCTTCATGATTTCTGTTATGAAATATTTTTAAACGCTTCCTCTCTGTTTCTGATGATGATGTTGAACATGTTACACACGTGGGTGAAATAAAGGTCAATTACCGGGCTTAATTGTGTCGGATGGACGTACACTTTGATACAATCCAGTATAAGAATAAACCTGGGTTATTATTATAAATACAGCCTGGAGACAGGTTACTTACTCATTTTCTATCCGCAGTATTGAAACTGAGAGAATGACTCACATGTGCTGCAAACATAAACGCTTCATGCACAAAGTCTCTATCCGACGTGAGGGCTCTGTGATGCTGTGTCTCTCCGTCAGACCTCTGCTGTGGGATAAAAGCAGGCCTGCCAAAAAACCAAGAGTGGCCTTGCAAAGATGGAAAATAAAGGAAACAATCACGCAACTCCAGCCGATAATGAATAGGAGGCAGACAAGCTCTGCATATTAACATAATTGCATAGAAACGAGGGGAGCAGAGAGGCAGAGAGAGAGAGAGACGGTATTTAAAGGCGCAGCAGCACATAGCGTGTCCTCCACCCGCTGCACAACAGCACCAAGCTCTATGTGCAGATTTAAATTATGGACCCTTCATCATTTATGGGCCGATTTTATTGGCATGAAATATTTTATAAAGATGCAGATCTAACATGAAAACTAACGTGAACATTTAAAGATGATATGCCTGTAGAGGCCTTCTTTAAAAGCAGAACAAAATGTATTACCAACAATAAAAGCACTTAACTAGTTTAGCCCACATTTATCTTGAGGATATTCAAATCCAGGCATTTATCACAGGCTTTCAGAAATATTGCAGTCGTGGCTCTTCAGTGTAACCTGCTGCACCTGCCCTGAACATCTTTACCAGACACTGAAAGTTGTAAGATCTTTTGTAAAACTCACATTTTTATGAAACAAAAAGAAGTATTTAAATTCTAATACTGAATCCTTTCTTTATTGTTCATTCATTTATTGTTGGCTTACATGTAGCCATATTCAAATATATTATAGTTTAAAATGCTGAAAACAGCTTACAGAATCCCACCACATGTACATTTTTAATTTAAACAGAATATAAATCCACTCCAAGTTTTTTACAAAATCTCCAGAGACAAGTTAAAGAGGACATGACCTCAGTGAGTGTCCCTGCTTTGAACTGTTTGTGCTATAGAAATTTGAAACGATCAAATGACTTATTACTGGTCTTAGCTAAGACTATTGAGTTAACCCAAACAGCCAAAGCATGGCCCTGTCCTCAGAATAAACTCCACCATGTCTTAAAATCTGATTCATAATGCTGGCGTGTTGTCTTCCACACACTACATGAGTTTTATGTAACAATCCGTGTTTATCTGTGTTCTTATGGACAAATGCAAGTATTGGTTTAAACTGTCAGAATCATGACTGGAAAAATAAAAAAAAGGGAACTGTTCCTTTATTAGACACCAGGCTGTAATTAGACCAGCAGCTGGGGGAGGGGCAGGTGTGAAGCTGGGTGATAATATAAGCTAAGAAGATGAGAAGAAGAAGACTGTGTGACTACCAACACAGACCACATGTTTACATTTTATTCTTAGATTTAAACGTTTCTAACATATATTAAAAACCACCATAGGAATTTATATATATATAGCAATTCAAGCCGCTTTCGAATAATTTCTCTTAGTATACTGCTCCGCCTTCGTTCCCAACTTTGCGGTGTTTCATTATACCTACTAAGTTAAACCCTTATATATACCTCATGTCCTGCTTTATCAGTAATAGTGGATTTCACTCTATCTACCACTTCCCTCTATCATATGCCCCTTAATATTCGCACCACCCCATCGTTATACTTATATATATATAGTGCCAGATATAGTTAGTAGAAATTAAAGTTTTAGTCTTATTATTAAAATGATTATAGGATAAATAACAGTATTTATAATATGCTATAATGAGTGTGCTGGTAATGATTTCTTACATAAGTGAAGGAATTCCTGAAAATTATTACTGAAGAAAAACTTGCATTTGATTTTAGTCAGATTTACGAGCTGTCTAATGGACAGACACAAAGTGACCTGCAACTGAAATGCACCTGCACACACGTGAAGTGATGCACGAACACAGAGCAGTCCTCTCAGAGGCTGCAGGTTCACTGCAGACACCCTGTTGGTAAACAGTAGCCAGAGTCCACATTATCATTCTGATCCTGGCTTCGCTCCACAATGGCTGCTTTGTGAAAGGAGCACTTGACAAAGGTCCGCCACTTCTTTTTCCCAACATTGTGTATGTGAGAGGTTCGCTGCAGTAAACCCTGAGCAATGAGGTGGGAACGTCGCACCAGACCAGACAGTGGCAGATGCCTGCATTAGCACTGTAGCCACAAGAGTGTCTCCTGGAAAAGTTGCCCCTTTGTCTTTCTGCCTCTTTATGTCTGTGAGTGAGTCTCTCACAGTGAGTTTGTATATGAGCGTGTGGTCTCATGCCAGAATTAATGTTCATGAAAAAGACTGTGGCCATTGTGTCACATGTGGATCCTACTTGATTGATATTAGTAGAGGGAACTCAATAGAGTGCAATTCTCTGCCAAGTCTGAACAACTCTCTCTTAATGTTGAGATTGTTTTAGTCACAAGAAATCAACACTTTTTACAAAACTAAATAAACCAAAACAAAAGACACAAATACACAATTTACAAGGACACAAAAATGTTAAATGAAATGAAATAAAAGAAGCCATAAGTAACACGTTATGTATTAAACTAAAGCAATCAAAACTCAAATTTTCTTGATATGTGAATTTCCCTGTCAGCTTAGATATATCTAGAACAGAACTAAAAACTAAAAAGGCAGAAGACAAATAACCTTCAGATCAGACTGTGGACTTAAACTGGTGATGGATAGCTGTCAGCTTTCATTGTCAGGCCTCAGCCGTTTTGTTTTCTGTTGTGACACCTTCCTCTCGATTTTACATTAAGACCCAGGCATATCTGTCCTGGTCCAAGCAGTCTCACATCTCAGCACCAGAACCTGTGTAGAATAAGAATGACTGTGAGCTCTCCTGAAGGCAGGACATTGTATGTTTTACATCCCTGCAGCCTCTTTTCCCTCCCACAAGGACACCGCAGCTGCGATCCTGTCTTAATCTGGGGATACACGCGATTATCCTGCTATGGCTTGTTCTTGGCTTTGTAACAGTGACAGGGGACCTTTCACAGCTCCTTTTTCCCATGGTCGAGTGGGTCTGAGCAGCTAAGACCCCTGATGCGCCCCAGTCGTCATTCATCGGCTTTAGGCCGGAGCAAACAAGCACGTCACAGAGACCCTGAGGCATATAGATGAGATAAACATTGAATGTTGGAAATATTGCTGCAGCTAATAGAGTGACAGGGCACAGCTCATTTGTACATTATATTTTGTGTTACATTATCTGTGTATAAGTATATGCCACAAGACTACATAGTATTAGATATGCAAAGAAGAAAATGGAAACTTCTTATTCTTCCTCCTGTTCTCCTTATTATTAGATATTATTAGTTGTAAAAGCGGTAGTATTTCTATGTATTACAGTCTATTAGTAACACTGATATTCTTTTTTACTTTTAAGCTCAATAGAATAATTTATAGGAATGTAATTGTAAATAAACTATTTATTTGTGTTTGTTTTGTTTATTTAAAAATCCACTTTTAAGCCTTTTCTGGAGCTTTCAGTAATATTTTATTTAATCTTAATTTATATGATCTTAAACAAGCTACAAATTGAGATAAACTCATGATAATAAAACATGTTCAATGATGATTCACACAGCAGATTTTTAATTCATCATTTAAAGGTACCTTGGGAACTAAATCATAGAACAATATTCCTCTGAGGAAATGGATTTCCATTCTTCCCCGCCAGTCGTTCAGACTGTCAGTCAAGTTCAAGTTCACAGGGGTAGAAATGTCTCGACTCTTCATTCACTTGTCGTCGTCCTCCCCTCCCCATGTGCTCTGCAGTGACTGCATGGTGTTACTATGACAGAGGGGTTGTGGCGTTGTTATGGCAGCAGGCTGGATGGCCCGGCTATGTGCTGGTGAAAAGGACAGCCTGTCAGACAGTGAGAGAGAGAGAGAGAGAGACTCAGGTTCCCCCCAACAGCTGGGCACATGCACCCCCCCTTACCGTTACAACCGCCTCCCCCCTCAGGCCTTTCAAAAACCACCCAGACCCTGGGAACACTGAAAATTTCACATTCATCATCTGCACACACACACACACACACACACACACACACACACACACATGCTCTACACACCTCTCTCTCTTCCTCCCCGACCAACTCCTAACTTTTGTGTCCATCCTTGCATTCATCCACCACTTACATCACTTTTCACTTTCACTTTTCAGCCACCTCCCTTACACACACACACACACACACACACACGCACACACACACACACACACACACACACTTCTTCACCTTGCTCTCCTCTTTGAAACCACACTACACCTCACTTCATGATCAAGTAAAAAACAGAACCTGAAATAAAAAGAATAATGATGATTTTCAAACCGAGTCTGTGTGTGTGTTTGTGTGTGTGTTTGTGTGTGTGTGTGTGTGGTGGTGATGGAGGGGAGGGGGGGGCGGTTATTGAGGTCTCATTCAACTTTGAGCATGAAAGGCTGATAATTTGCATAAACTGCATGCTGTCTGAGGGGTTTGGGGGTGGCAGCCATACTGAGAAAAGATAAGAGAGAAAACAGAAAGCACGATCTTGCATTGTGGAGCTCCAGGAAGAAAGAGGAGGCTTGAATAAGAGAAAGGGTGAAAATTGGCAAAGAAAGGGTCTTACCATGTTTCCCAGTGGGATTAAATTGTCCAGGAACCTCTTTATATATAATTTGGCGAATCTGGCCGTGGTATAGCTACAGCCCTGATCTCACATCAAGCTCCTGCAAGAACTTCATTAGAGTTACGTATGTGGAGATGATGCAACCGCTTAAAAAAAAGTGCAAATGTTCTTTTTATGTGACTGTACCTGCACACAAAGAGCTCATTTTGATATTGTTGTGGTCTTTTTGTCTCTTTCTTTTTGTTTAGGAAAAGATGCTGCTGCCATGCTGTGGAGGATCTTCAAAGCTTGCATCATTGTGTTAATCACATGGATCCACAGGACAGTGACATGAGGTTTCGTCTCTGCTGTTAGGCTGCAGCAATAAAAGGGTTCTCTGCCACATGTATGAACTTCAGATGAGACTAAATACAGTTTTAATTTTGGGACTTTATTTTGTATAAAAACAGATGGTTTTAAATTTTCTTTTCTTTTTTTCTCTTTTTTGTCACTGAAAAAGAAAATTGTTCAGATTTAAGTGAAATGTAATATTATCAAAGTAATGTTGAATTTTCGTCTTTGTGGTTGATTATTTGCAGCATTTGGATGATATTTTGAAGTGAAACATTGTTTTGGTTATTTTACACATGGTTTGTTTATTCATATGACTTAAATGTTGTTTTTGCCTCAAATAAAATAAATGTTGTTGAAATATGATGTTTTATTCATCCTGTTAAAGTAGTTCATAGAGACTGCTCTCTGTCAGCACCTTGGACAGAGGCAGCCGACTAGCTATTTGAAGAAACATCGAGTCAATAATATAGTTGCACATTGTTCATTGATCATATCTAGATGTATGCTCCTTTTCCACAAATACCAGACTCTTGTGGGAGAAATAAGGAAACAATTCTCACTTTTTTGGATAATAAAAAGAACTGAAACAAAGCAGTGAACATGTAAATATGACTAAAGAAAAGTCGGGTTATATAAATAAATCAAATGAAAACACTTCATTCACATATTGCTGACTATAATGTACTCTGCCAAACAGACACACAGTAAGTGATGGTTTAACAAGACAAGAAGGTGACCGCATTCCTATTTACAGCATTTTTCAACACACAGCTTAACCGTGGACAAAGAGCCACAATTAAACTTATTCAGATCAGTCAAATTTAGTTTCCATTTCTCGGAAAAAAATACTCAGAGAATTAGAGCTAAAATGCGATGTCATTGTTTTACTCTGTATGTGAAATTTATATGAAATAAATAAATAAATAGTAATGGAAAAGGTAGAGATAAGAGACATGATGGCATATGAACCAACTGTTGCTTTCAATAACAGACCAGAATTCTGACTTGCAGAGTGTGTCAGGGTTTTTTGCTGTAAATTAGTCAACTACCTCCCACAGTGTGAAGACCTCATGACCGGACACAGAGGACAGAGGGAGTCATGACCTTTCAATCCCTTGGGACACAAGTTGACCCGGCACAAGCCGACAGACAAGTGCAATGCTTACACACTGTGGTTATCACATAAAGCGTTGTACCGTGTAGGTCTTTGTTTATGCTCTCTGATAAAATCATTTTATTTACTTTTGTAGAAAGAAAGAATGGATTGTGTTGTGAGGAGTGTGTCCCCAAGGCATTTAGAGGAGATAAAGGCCATGCTTAGTTTTTGTTAATGTGCAGGGATTTTCTTTTTTCCAAATAATATAAGAAACAATGTTCAATCAATCCAATCTTCTATTTCTCAATCAAAAAGGCTGAAAGTACAGTATGTGCACACCTCTGTCTTGCTCTTAATCATGATTTGGCTGATCAGTTTCAGTTTAATGAATGTTTGCTGCAGTGTGAAGTGATGTTTCAGACAGCTCCTAACTTGTGGAAACAGTTCAGTATATAGTGCAATACATAAAAAGAGAGAGTGGTGAAAGTTTGGTGTGGAAGAACTGGCATGCATGGAGACCTGACCCTGACCCCACTGAACATGACCTGGAACAATCCAGACCTCATTATCCATCATGAGTGTTGGGCCTCACTGATGGTCTTGTGGCTGGATAGGAGCAAATGTCTGCAGCCAGGATCCAAAATGTTGTGAGTGCAGAGCAGAGACTGTTATAGCAATCATACTAAGGGCATCAACATACTTTTGGCCTCTTGCACAATTTTATTACATTTGTGGCATCAGAACCTGATTTTTCTTTTTTTTTTCTTTGAGTATCCAAGTCTGATTGTTTTTCTTAAATCTGTTATAGTTTCAGCTCAATGGCAGGACTGCATGCTGTCAATGAACGATCACTCCTCACTTCATGTAGAAAATAATCTATAAAAACAAGAGTGATGCATGTGAAACTGCATCAGACAAAGTTGACCAGTAGGAACTCATGAGCTGCTGGCTGCAGGTGTTCTCTCTCACGGCACTCAGTGTGTATTCATTCATTAATTCTGCTCAGATTTTCTACTTGTCAGCAGATAGAGATAGATGTTGTCTATTGTGGTGGGAGTCACTGGAGGTCGCATTACTCACCAAAAGCTGAGAAATTAATATTCAGCCTGTGCTGCAGAGAACAAAGCACACTTTTATGTGCTGTTATTATACATAAATAAACTAATGCTTATTGTGACATCCCATTCATTACACTGCTTCACACTCAAATCTGGAGTAGGGGCACAACATTTTCCATGAGTCAGGACTGAATTTAATACACGCTGTTTACCAGAGATTTTGTGTCAAAAAGCTGAAAATGTGGCAATTTGCAACACCGTGTAGATATTTACTCTTGAAGTAGGAAGTGAGACGTTCAGTGCGAGCTCAGACGTCGTCTCACTGCCTCATGAATGACGAGCAGGCAGCTGTAGACCAGGTTTGTGTCTGTGGAGGGCTGCAGATGATTGTCCAGTCATTTATATCTTCCAACTCAGTGAGCTTTAGGTCTTGTACTCTGCGTTTGCATAAGAATAGAATCAGGTCCTGTGAACTTCCCCAACCTATTGACCCAGCTCCCCAGACATGAATAGCTCTACTTTGAGGCTCCCCAGCCTCTCAAACAGGCTTTAACCATGCCTTAAGTCCCAATCATGGTAATTTAATATATCTTAAGCCCCTGGCTGTTTTGCTGCAGCCCCTCTACAGTTTGTTTTAGGCATTCTCTGCTTCTCACCTCATCAGCACTACTCCTTATTTGGCAAATTTAAGGGGCTGCTGTGGCACTACCAGGTCCCTTTCAGCAGCTTAATAAGGCTTGATTCTTTATAATTAGAAAAAAGTTTTTTCCTATTATTATGCAGTCTTTTGAGTTTGAATAAAGATGAACATCGAGAATAATTAACTGAAGAACAACGCAGTGAAACAGACTGAGGCTGTCTCAGATGTATCAGTGCCTCACAAGTGGAAGCGCCAGATTCAATAATAAGGAATCTGTCATCAGTGAATTTATAGTAACATAATTATATTTATATAAATCATAGAGGCAGTCTGAAAAATCCAGTTGAAAGTGCTGATGTGGGGCTTTCACACAGTATCAACGTGTAAATTATTGATATTTCCACTGATTTACTGGTATATGAAAACACATGCAAAAAGACTGTATCATAGTTGTATTTCTTATATTTTCCTGCTGTATTTGGATGAAATAAAAATATTTCTTTACAATCTTTTGTAAAGATGTTCTTTTATATTTCAAACTAATATGAATTTCTAGATTTACATGATCTTCTCCATCTGTTCAGTAGCATTCATGCAGTGATGAGTTTCTTGAGATATTTTTAACCACTGAACCAAATGCATGTCTGGGCTTGCAACATGACTATGCATGAGCCACATGCATGCTAATTGGCTTGCAAATTAAAATGCCATTTAACTGACTCATCATTTACTTAAATAGATAATTATAGTGATCGTCCAAAAAATGTAAGAGGGCTCCTGGTACTCATTAAAGCTTCATTTCCTTTAATGACATTTAGAAACAAGAGTAATTAAACATAAAAGCCATTGACAAACAGTAATAAGATGCTGCCTTGTTTCTGTTTGTTTTATAGGTAACGTTTTATGAGATATGATTTGCTTCTAACTGCAAGACTTACAGTTGAGGATGAGTGTTTGAGTGTATGACTATGATGACGTCTCTTATTCCACCTAGAAAAGCTTCTAATTGCAGCAAAATTTCTCTATAAACCAAATGATGGATCAGAAATGACTAACCTGAAAAAAAAGTTTTTGTATTTAAAATGAAATTGCTATTTTTGTGACAAACAACTTTCTTTTTCAGCACAAGATATATCGTTTTTATATATTGGTAATTTATTATATGTGTTTTTGAATGATAAGCTGTATTTTAAAATGAATTAAATCTCCATTTAATTCATAGGACACAATTTCCTTAATGTGTACTTTTTTTTAATTACAATGAATTTTCCATTTTTAATCTATGTAAGATTCAAATGAAAATACAAAATAGCATATTTGTGTATTTATGACTAAACCTAGGCTAAATCTTACTTTTGCTTAAATCAAGAAATTGACAATATTTGTCTGAGCGGAAAAAGTACTTGAGACTGATAAACATCCATAAATGTAAACTGTTCACTTCTGATGTGAGGTTTTATTTTTGTCTTTGGACACAGAACAACAGCAAAAATAAAAGTGGGCCCAAATATTGGCCCAAGTCAAACTGTTATAACAGGGGAATCCATTGCATGAGTGAGATAAAGCTGGAGTTACAGAGACAAGAAAAAGTTAGTTGTGGCAACACTGAGATGTTTGCGGGTAATAGCCTCTACTACATCTGCTGCTAATCACAGAAATTAGAAACATGTAAACCTGTTTTAAGGATTCAAATCTTAAAATTCACTTTGTTTGACTATTGTCACTTCAGAGAAGTGAAGTGAAGTGAAGTTTGTCTCCCATGTTTATGGATCTGTTTTGAAAAATTGTTGATCTGTTCAGTGATGATCTGCGGGCTGTAACAACAGAGTCAAGTGAAAGAAATCAACTTGGGCACAAAGACGAAGTGTGACAAAGTAAATGAGCAGCTTGTGTCATTGTTGCTGTGGCTCCACCTGCTGGGGGGGAAAAAAAGCACAATGTGTTCCCTCACAAATTCTTTCATTTCCATCTCACCTGCATCTCCATCATCTCACACACACAAGCACAAACAAACACTCTGGATACATACATACATACAACTCCACATCTTAAAATTATGTTTATGAATGTGCTTCCCTGAGATCAGAGTGTTTGAGAAGTTTGTGAAGGATTTCATGGTCAAAGTGCAGTGATGTTTCTCTATGAACACCAAACTTTTTTCGTACCCCATAAGTGAAAGTGTCAAATCTTTTCAATAATTTCATGCAATATAATAAAATTATTTCAACATGATTCATATTAAATTATTATTTTGATGGTTCATAAAAACTATTATTTAATATGAATGAATATATAAAGTATGTGAAAAGAGACTGATGACAATAAAATATTTTGGCTCACATATGAATCAAGTGAGGTGAATCTGTGTGTGTATATATGAAATAAATCTCACATAGCACTGAATATTTTTTCATGCTGACGGACAGAAGAGCGTTATACAACCTCAATCCAAAAGGTTATTGTGTAAAACATAAATTAAAAAAATCCTTTTTGACCTCCATTTAAATGAACAAAGACTAAATACTTTACGATCAAAGTGATAAACTTTATTGCTTTTTGTAAATACACACTAATTCTGAATTGGATGTACTCTGTTTTTAATTTACATTTTTTTCCCAAAACTTTTTTGGATTCAGGGTTGCATGAGTTCAGAACGTGTGAATATGTGTTGATGAACAAGTTTTCTATACCATGGCCTTCCCCCTTCTTCTGTTTTACTGTTTAATTTGTTTGTATTTTTTGTGCACTGCTTATAGTGAAGTACAGAACTTGCTTAGGGACGTATTCCCCTGCTGCCTCTTTATTGTATGACACTGTCTTCCCCTTGAATAGTGTCATTTTCTTGTTTTTTGTTTTGTTTGTTAAAAGGAAAAATGTTCAATGTAAAAAAAAAAAAAAAGATAGCCAAGGATTTATTTTTTAGAGAAAATGGGTGCTCAGTCCTGTGATTTAATTTTTTTTTAAATAACATGTGAAAAACACAAACTGGGGCTGGTTTTTAATGTTTTTATGTTCTTGCTTGTGCAGTCCACAGGACATAAAAATGAGATGATTTATTTTAAAGAGCTTACCATGCAAACAACAGATTACACACATACACACGTAAGTAGAGGACTTTCAGCTGTCCATGTCATGTCTTCAATGCAGAGCATTGTTTCAGCTCACTGGGATTGCTGATGAGCTTGGAGGATGGGGGCACGCATGGATATTTTCCCAAAGGCGAGAGATGGGGCTGCTCCATGAAACAAGGACCTCATCAAAGTTTGGGACACAAAAACCTTCCAGCTCTGCAGATACTAAACCCCAGAGAGGAGAAATGTGTACAACAAAGCACACATTTGTTTCTCTTCTCTTCACGTCCCAATCAAAGCTTCTAATTAACACGGTTTCTTTTCAGGAAGTGATGATCAAATAGTAGCAATTATCTGTGCAAACTTTGTTGAGGTGGAATCTCACGTATTCATGGCTGAACATTGGACAATAATCCTTGGCCTGGTTCACTGCACAATCAGAACTTAGTGAGGCCCATACTGCAAAAAAACTAATGATCTCTAATGAACGTCCACACAATGATCCATGCCATGCCAGGACACAGAGCTGACACACACACCCACACACACATACACATCATCTAATCATCATCTAAATTTTTGTATATCCATTAATTTAGAGAAAATAAATAACTAATATACAGCACACCAGACTCTGGAGTTATTGGACAGGATCTTCAGCAGCAGGCTGTGTTTTAGATCTGAAATACAGAATCATCCCGTTGTCTGTTCTCCCATCTTAACAATCAGGCCACGTCTCTGCTCTGCTTCAGTCAAACCAGAAAGGAGGCCAACCAGGAGGTCATTTAACTTGAAAGTATTCATGTTTTGAACATGCACAGTTGAATTTCTTTTTAGTTATGATAGCAGTATGCTTATAGGGAAGGTCTTCCCACGATTTTGACTATAGTGTCTAATCATGATCCCCGGAAGATGAATCCTGTTGACTTTGGTGATGCCATTGCTTTTCTTCATGTCACCATTATGTTTGAGTGAAATGTCTAGACAGCTATTGGATGGATTTGCATGAAATTTGAATTTAAATTGCAAAAACTTTGACCCCTTTAATTGACCACCATAAGCTGTACTTTATTAGTGCTAAGATGATGAACATGGTAAACATTATATTGGTAAACATCAGCATGTTAGCATGCTGGCTGATATCAGCATTTAGCTCATTGAGCTGCTAGTTTTTATCATATAATAAGCAAACTGCAGTAGGGATTGTTCATTGCTCCCAAGTGACATTATTTATGTTCACATTCAAATCTGATGAAATCAGATTCAAGTTCAAGTTCAAGTTTAAGATTGTCATTTGCAAAAAGCAGTGAAAGGTGTAAAGCCTTTCTTCAAGACCTGATTATAAAAGTGACGAAACATCAGAGAGAGCATAAAAGCATCAGGTCTGGGGTTTGAGTATGTTTACATGCAGCACATATAGCAGCATAGAAATATAACAATGTGTACAGTAAGTGAAAAAAAAAGAAAAAAAAGAATCAGGACATATACATGTGCACACACATACGCAAACAGACAAACAGAGTGTGCTTGTGAAGCTGCGAGGGAAAAGGCTGAATTTCATCAGGACAGCACACAATCACAGGGCCACAGTTTGTCTCTGTAGCCAGACAGGGCAATGTGTGCACATCAGGTTTTGTGAGGCTCTGACGAGATGTGACAGCCCAGCTCTCACTCAAAGATCCACGAATTTGGTCCATTTTTCTGCCTTTTCCATTTACAATGCTTCAGTGGAGATTTCTTTATTTCAGAATGGACAATGGTCTCTTTCTTTCTCATTCCCTACATCGCCCTCTCTCTCCCTCACACACACACACACACACACACACACACACACACACACAAATAAAGCCTTGCTGGCAGACGCACGCACACTTGCTTGCTGTCATGGTCATTTTGATGGTAATTAATGACATCACCACTGCGTGCGGGTGCATGGTGGTGGTGGTGTGTGTGTGTGTGTGTGTGTGTGTGTTTGTGTGTGTATGGTGGTTTAGGGGGGTGCATTTGTTTGTTGAGCAAACCGTGGGAACAGGCCGCTCTCCAGGGTGGCGAGTCAGGGTCTCCAACAATACATATGCTGTTGCTTTTCACCCAAACACCCTCCCTTCCCAAGAGAATCATTCCTCTCCCCTCCCTTCCTGTTCCCATCTTTCCCTCCTTTTTTTCCATGACTTTCCCTCCCTCATTTGCACTTGTCGCAATATGGAGTGTGAGATTACTGCCCCCTCTCTGCCAGTGTGTCTTATTAACTTGAACTTAGTTGGAGTTGATGAGTTACAAGCATGAATTATGATGTGTTCTTAACTGTGTGATTACACTGGGGCCCGATGTACAGTCATCTTGCAGGAATGAATAATTTGGGTCTAAACATCGATGGATTTGGTGCATAGATGCTTTTCATGCAACTAGCACAGTCTCTGCAACATCCACAGACAACTCTTCACATTACTGTAAAAAAGCAACTGGCATTTACTACTTACATAACTTCTGTTATGATTTGGAGCTATATGAATAAATTTAATTTTGGTCTTGTGATGATGCTGATGATGATATGTGTTGTTTTTATGGCTAAAAAACTCAAAAATAATAGGCTGTAAAAATAATAAATAATAGTAACAAATGCAATAAAAAAGGAATAAAAATAAAAGTATGAAATATAGTAAAACTGTAAAATGATAAAACTAAATAGTATAAAAATAATATATATAAATATGTTATATATAATAATATATATAAATATATATAATAATAATATGTATAAAATGAAAACCATACAATTACAAAACACTACATAAAAGCCAGACTGTTTTATGATAAAATATATCAGTATTTTCAGCTCATGAAGTTACTGTAAGAGAGAACCATGAAACCAAAACCATTTCAAACTGTAACAAAAGTGCTGCTTTTTAATGCTTGTCTGTCATAGGGATGTCAGTCAGTCTTTTACCATGCATGCCTTAACAGTTAACATTGGCTACATAGGCACAATTTCATGAGACTAGAAATTGCTGGGAGCAGCAGATCATTATAGTCCAAGCCAGTACATTCTCATGTGCACTGCTGAAGAGAAGACTGGGAAAGTTTTTATGCTGAATATTTGAAATAATTATTGTGGATGAAAGGGCGTCATAGTTATTTAATACATTTAGCCAATACATTAGTAAATCAATGATTTTAAATACTGTTTTCTATTAAAGCATTTTAAAATGAATGCTGTTTTTATATGCCATACATTTAGCTAAAATGTGTGTTTACATTTAATAAAACAGCCAGGCCTTCATCATTTGTTCGTATGCATGATCTGAGGCAGTTCGTAATTTGGAGAGTACAAACAAATTTAGGTAAAAACACAACAATTAGATGCACAGATTTGTGTGTACGCATTGTTTGTGAATGAGGCCCAGTATTGAAAGCCAACCAATCTGCAGCTACACGCCGGCAGCTGCACAGAAATGAGTAACGTTTTAAAGAAGCCCCACAGCCCTGTGAAGGCCTTTCTGTGCCAAAGTCATCTGATATTTCTCAGAAAAAAATCCTCAAGTGTCAAAAAAATAAATACTAATACAGCATATCACTTTGTTTTATTGTTGTTTTATTAATCTTCTAATTATTTATTAGCCTTGAGGTTTTTTTGAGGCCTCTATAGGCCAAAAACAGAGCTGAAATTCCAAACTTTAATTTTCCTCTCAGACTGAATTTTAATAAAAGTAAATGTCACAATTGATCAGATCTAACAAAAACTCATAGATAAAGTCTGTCTACTTATGAAGAATTTATGTGTTTCCATCTTCTGTGGTGATAATTAAAACTAAATTTAAATTAAATCTCCCTGCTTCCTTCCTTCTGTGCAGATATAAACAGGTGGATTTGCTGCTGTGTGTGAAGCATTATATGTTTTACATATAAAATGATATTGTCATGTTAAGATTTCACTTTTTATCCTGATAACCAAACACTATTTCTTATGCACTAATTAGGACTCGGGCAGGTGGAGCACCTAATTAACCAAACCATTCAGTTTGGATCCCTCGCACATGTTTTAAAGCAGCTCTGATTTCTACTTCTTTCAATGTAGGCAGGGAACTAGTGGCCTTTGTGCCCATATCAAAGCACTTCCCCGCTATGAATAGTGATTTCTGTGGTTCTCCTCCTCACCAGTGCTGGTAGAGAGGTCTTCCCCCCTGAGACTTTCCCCTTTGACCCCAACAAATGGACTCTTGTCAGCTGAATAAAAAAGTAGTGATTGGCCTTTAGTGATGCCTGTTGTTTGGGCAATGGACGTTTGATGAGTAATCACAAAGACAAAAAGGATCCTACAGAGAAATTGGTGGAGCTCAGCACTCAGTGGGATGTCTTGTGATATGATATTGGCATTACGAGCTCCGGACAGTGAGGAGGTTAATTTTTATTGGTTAGATTACACGGTAATTTCTCAACACAACTTGATACACCAACAACAAATACTTTGCTAGCTTGCCAACAATGAACATCTTTACCCTCATGTGTTTCATCTTCAAATGAGATAACATTAATAATCTGAATGAAAGCGTGTGACTGGTGATTGACACTGTCATGTGGTAATTGGGCATCGTGGACCTCTTGAAGGGAGGTAGCTTTTCGGGAGTGTGCTCATGAGTTTTATTTAGATGCCAACACCCCCTGATATCTCGTTCAGAGGCCCAGTGAAACCTCTTGATGAGGACAGTGAAAAAATGTAGGTTGTTACGTCCATCTAACAGCCCAGATGGACTCTGCAGCCTGCTCCAATCAGCTCACAAAGGTGATATAATTACCAGGGCAGGATGGGACAAGGCCACCGCCTTTGGAGTTCTTCAGTCTCCTCCTTTTTCCATTGCACCTATTCTCTCCCACTCCATACTCACTGATTATACTCCCCTCCCTCATTGTCCCATTATCCCCCTCCAACAACAGGCCAATTTGTCCCTCCAGCTTGGCTCCCGCCTCCCCTCCTGCTGTGTTATTTAGCCCCTCTTCTGCACTTCAATGGCAGGTACTGATTAGAGAACTTCCACGACCTCTTCGCTATTCCTCAAAAATCCCTCCTCCCCTTCCCAGCAACCTTTAATCTGATTACAGGCTTTCTGCAGCTTTTCAGAGGAGGCCAGTCCCAGGAGGACAATAGCAGACCAAGTGGTTTCACAAACACTCTCCCCAGAGTCATATGATTCACAGGAAGAGCTGCGTCCACTCTCCTCCAGCATCAGCTCCTGTCTGTGAAGTGATTTGAGAGAAACATCTCTGTCAAAGTGGTTATCTCTCTCACCTCGTGGAGCCTGTCTTAGAAAATCACAGCAAACGTTTTGGAAAAGTGATGACTGCTCGAGATTACTGAGGGTTCCAGCTTTTACATTAAAGGTGCAGTGTGTATTTGGGGCCTTCAGAATAAAGCAGACATGAAATATAATATTTATAACTACGTTTTCATGCATGTAAAATCTGCCTGAAAATAATTTCTTGTTACTTTAGAATGAGCCTTTTATATCTATATCTATCTTTTATGCTGTGATCTGCTGGCGAGGGGGCAGCACGGACAGGGACAGGAGCAAACTCAATAGACTGATTAGAAGAGCGAGCTCTGTCCTGGAAGAAAGAAGTGGGTAAGCTGACATCCATCATGGACAACACCTCTTACCCCCTATGACACTGTAGGGTCCCTGAAAAGCTCCTTCAGCAGCAGACCCACCTTCACCCACAGTGTAAGAGGGAGAGGTTCCGCAGGTCCTTCATCCCTATCAGACTGTACAACATCTGCACCTAATGTTGTAGTTTCTAATTATGTTTCTGTTTAATTTAATTTTCTATGTAAATTACCATTCTGTATTTATATTCTCATTCCAATTACTACCATGTGCAATATTATTTATATCATGCCACTTTACCTTTAGAACTCTTTTTTGCACATCTGGAAGTGAATTTCCCTGTTGTGGGATAAATAAAGTCTAATCTAATCTAATCTAATCTAATCTAATCTAATCTAATCTAATCTATAGTGGGAATGGTTCCTCTTCCATGGAGACTGCCATGTTGAAACACCATGTTTCTACAGCAGTCCAGAACAGACGAACTAAATACTGACTCTAGACAGTGCCTTTCAAGTGTTGTTTCTCCTTTACACTAGGAAGGTGATGGTGACATGAGGAGATTGGGATTACACCACTAGATGCAACAAAATTATACACACTGGACCTGGAAGAGTTCACCACATATCCTGAATCTCCCCTCTAACACTGATTGACTCACACTGGACCGTTCTTTTAAAAAGGATCAAAACTGATGAAGAAGAACTAGATGTCACCATTTATATTCCACTCACCCTTCATCATCCTTCTTCATCAAAACCTGCTGCCTACATTGCCCACAATGCAACCTGACCCCCAACAGTTCAGTTGCAGATTTGAGTACCAAGTGCAGTTGTACTCACTAACACCCATAGACAGATTTTGAGTTCCCCGTTAAGAAGCTTGAGTTAAAAATCTCTGAGTGGGATCATCATCATTTAAATGTGACATGATATACTCTAATATGCAAATTAGTAAAAGGGTAAACATCTTAAATACCATAAACTGGACCTGTCCAGAAAAAAAAAACCTAAGATGAAAAACTCAAATGTATAAATATTTCAAGCAACTAGTATAACTCGTAGAACATGTTGCTATGAATTATATAATATTAACCTGCAATGGTTTAATGTTGACCCATGCCTAACAATGCACAGCAAGTAAAGCTATATGCAAACACACACTTATGGAAGTGGATGCACATTTGCATTCATATAAAATAGACCTGTAGAATAGGAGTACATCTAATACAATAGTAAGGTTCAGTTATAGGTAAGCATGACACCTTGTAAATGCTGTGTTTTACTGTATTAAGAACAAGACTCTGGGGTATTTGAACCCATCAGTGTTTTAACAGTTAGCCCCACAGTCATCTTGTTCAACCCCATCAGGTCATCCTAAAACCCTCTTTACACAATAAAGCTTCTGCCACCAGTCAACCTGACAAGACCAGCACAAAGCACATGTCCACACAGTGTATTTAGAGTTCATTATTGTCACAGTGACTGGTCAGGAAATGACCTGACTGGCCTGTCCAGACCTCATTACCATCTGAATAAAGGGAGCTCGGAGCCTTGGAAGCACCAAGCAAGCCCACGATGACCTAAAAGATCCAGTTTAACCCTCTTTGACTCACCACACTTACACCTTAAGTCAACATGAATCTGTGGGCTACTGTTACAGAGACAAAGATATTACTAGACTTATTCGAGGAGCTTCATCTGTTATGATAGCTGGTGTCACCAGCCACGCTGAGTGGTCAGAGCCAAGTAAATCTAGTTCCCAATCTAACTTCATCTGAATTCTAACTTTTGATTTACAATTATCAGACGGGTATTTACCAAACTAATTAGAAAATATAGATTGGTCCCCAGCTGGTTTAAACCTTTTCTATATGAAAAGTGTCCTGAGATAACTTTTGTTATGATTTACTCATGTACAAATTAAATTTAACTAATCATATGCATGTCTTTATTTGCCTAAGTCTTAATTTAAGAGTCAAATCTTCTGTTAAATTTGGGGTTTAACATCAGAGTTTAGTATCTAATGATACCATACTGTACATCCTTGTTTTATATTACCTTATACTGTCACCTTGTGGAGCAATAAGGGAATGGTTGGTAGAATTTCAGATGATATTCGGTTCACATGCGATGCTGCTGTTTTTATGCTTAAATAGAGCAAAACAGTAGTCAGACATAATAATAGTTAGTTTATCATTTACAAATTATAAACTGTTTCAAACAGCAAAGGCAAAGACAGTCTGTACTTGTAACACTGGATTGTCTGGTTTTGAACTTTGGTTGAATGTATCCTCTTCTTCAGTGTTTGCTTTGTGTAGAACAAGTTCTAGTGTTTATTTAGACAAGTGTTATACAACTAAACTCTAATGTATTACGTAATAGGTCTAACACGAATATATTTTTAGTGCGCTATGTCCAAGAAACTACAGGTAAAGCACTGAACATCCTAATTTTGGATTAAATAGAGGACCAAATCAAATGAAAAATAAAAGTGTTGGTATGGGTATCAGAAACCACAAACTATGTTCCATCAACACTGTCCACAAAAAATTTTTAAATAACAATTAACACTTAAAATTGAGGTTTGTGAGGTTTAAAGTCAGTCTGTGTTTTTATTTTACATTTTAAAAGATAATCCAAGAATAAAAATGTGGGCAACGATTCATGTTAAAGCTGCAGTGGGGAAAATTCAGTGTTAAGCAAACTCAAGATTGACTGAATGATTGACTGATTGGTCAGTAATATGAGTATCATTTTGTCAGGCCAGCATCATGTATCATTGCCAATTGATTTGTTTTTATTGATTTTGGATTTGTTTATTTTGATATTTTTGATTGACCATGGTCAGTTATTTCACTGCACATGCTTGACATCACAGCGACTTGTGCTTTCAGCTACACACAGGACAGGCCATATGTGTTCATGGATATACAAAACTAGATTTAAGTTTAAGTTGTCAGTATTGCCTTTGATTTAGTGCTTTTTTTGCACTTTTGTTAGGCTATATGCACAAGAAAATTCATGTCATGATGATTGCACTTTATTCTACAACTGTACTCATTTAAAACATCACACTCATTATTTAATATTCTTTTATTAAATCATACAGTTAAGTACCCTCAAATGTAGGAGTGTAAATACAACAAACAAATCATGTGCAATAAAATATAGAATCATATGTACAAAAAGACCTATACATAATTAGAAAGAAACAAGATATACAACTCAAAAATTGCCTAATTTGGCTGCACAAATACCTCTGATTATTAACTAAACAGCTTCTTTTGTTGTATCAACATCTCTTCATTTATACGACATAAAATGGCAAACATTATAAAAGATTGTAAAGATAAAAGATGTACAACAACTGATGTACAGTAATCTATTTCCAGGCTCATGAAAATGTAGCTATTCTTAAGTGATATTTGGTCATCATCATAATCTTAAGTTTACAATCATTGCCGGACAAATTTAATCAGGTGGTAATGCTCTGGGACAGGATTGGCAGAATATGGCTAAATATTGTTCTTCTCTTAGACAATTACCCATTTTTATGGGGAGACTCCTTCATAATGTTGTTTCACAGCTATATCAAGTTCAAAGTAATATGAGGCAGTTGACTTTCCACTTTAACAGTTCTAACTTTGCTCCACAGAGAAGTTTGACTCAGATCTGTCAGAGGAGAAGAAGAAAGTCACATTTAATGATAATTCATGAGTGGTAGAGGTAAATAAAGATGTGTCAAAGTGTGAGTGAGCTTACATGTCTTGATGCTTGTGTATCATGTGGTTGTTGTACTCCAAGACAGGAGGGATGGTCTCCTCATCCTCAGGAACCTGAAAACCAACACATGCATCAGATGCAGTCTTTTCTACATAAAGAGCAAGAACACCATCTAGTGGTAGAGAAGCAGTCTTACCTCCCAGTAAACTTCATCATCAAAGCAGTTGTCATCAGCAGGGTCGCCCCAGATTGGAAACCTCAGAATGAAACCTTTGAAGAGAGAAAATCAGACATTAAGACTTTAAACTTGCCATGATGGAACTGTTAACCTAGACTAGATAATGTTTCAGCAAGATTTACTTTTTTGGTCAGGTCAATTGCTCTAGAAATAAATATCCTGTAGATATTAGCCTATGGATACCTTTAACATAATCACTGAAATAACATTTTTCATTCTTACCAACAATCGCTCCTCCAACAAGTCCAAATGCAATTGCCACACAGCAGCCAGCAGCCTGGAAGCCTCCCTGAGTTCCTACAGATCGGTCTGCAAAGCTGCCTTCAAAGTCAAATGTGTTGATCAGCCTAGGCGGAGAAAAAAATCCAGTTTAATATGAAATCTTTTAAAGTCATTTCACTCTCAGCTGATCAAAACAAAAGTAGAATGCCTTGGTGAATTAAAGCAATCATAGTGCTTAATAATTAAAGACATCGCCTGAAAACTGGGTGCATGCCAGTGAACGCGTTCACAAATAATTAATTATATATATATATATATATGTGTGTGTGTGTGTGTGTGTGTGTCTAAGTGTGTGTTTAACTTACCCCTCGTGGCCATAGACAGATTCAGTGGCAGCTGCCGCAACTATGGCGCCTATGAAGCCACCAAGCATCCCTGGCAAAGCGTGAAGGTTGTGAACACCACATGTGTCCTGAAGCTTTAAATATTTCTCCAAAAAGGGCTGAGAAATAGAACAACAGTCATACATTAGATTAGATTTGAAACAAGGTGCGATAATTAAGCCATAATTAAAAAAAATCTGACTCCTGTAATTTTTCATATTGTTTGTTTAAGTTTATATTTTCACTTTTCTGTTAAAACAAATTGTGTTTTAATTTTATCTCAGCACATCATGGACTGACTGTACTTTTAAATCCTTCTTCACAACATTAAGAGCATAACAGAAAAACAGACACATAGTCATTTGCGTTTTGAGGTGTGGCACAACAAATTACACATGGACTGTTTCCTGCATCTTGTTTTTTCATTCTGTCTGCTTCCTTCATACATATTTCAGTTTTCAGGCCATTTTTTCTTTTTTTTTCTTTTTACTTTCCATCTGCAGTGATGGAGCAAACAACACAGACTTTAAAAGTTCTCTCAGATCAAAAGTCCGGAGGTGAAAGACTCACCGTGATAAACAGGTAGCCAAAGGTGGAGATGATGCCACAGCAGAAACCCACAATCAGTGAACCGTAAGGAGTGATCATGAACTCTGCTGCCGTTCCCATGGCAACACCACCTGCCAGAGTGGCATTCTGGATATGTACCTGGCAAGTCAAACAGCATGATGTTACTCATGAAAAAATAGATATACAGTATATGTATATTTGATCTTTTTCAGTGCCATTGCATTACCATGTCCACTTTTCCTCCTTTCTTTGACATGCTGGAGATGGCCACGGTGGTAAGAACAGATGAGGCGAGAGCGAGGTAAGTGTTGATAGCTGCTCTGTGCTGTCCGTCACCGTGATCCGTGATGGCAGAGTTGAAACTGGGCCAGAACATCCACAGGAACAATGTGCCTGTGAGGTTAGAGTTACAGTTAGATTATCACATTTACGGAAACAGGCTTCACAGCAACAGGTGTAAAAAATGTGATATGCCTGATAAGCTGTTGTGTAAAAAACAAAAACAAAAAAAACCTTGGCATGTGAGGTTAAAAAGTGTAAAATATAAATTGTTGGTCACCCACCAATCATGGCAAACACATCAGAGTGGTAGACAGATCCATTGAGGCGCTTGCTTTGGTGTAGGTTTGGTCGGTAGAGGACCCAGGAGATGGCCAAACCGTAGTACCCTCCAAAGGCGTGAATGACCATGGAGCCACCAGCATCTCTGCACTGTGGGTGCAAGCAGCACAAAAAAGAAATTGCCATGTTAAAAGGAAAATTCTCACTCTTTGTACACTAATTACGTCCCATGTGGGGTGATTGTGTTGTGAGACTCACATGAAGGAGGCTGAGGATGATGTATTCCTCCACAGCAAACAGCGTGACGCCAAATAGGGTGACAACCATCAGCTGGACAGGGCTTACTTTTCCCAGGAGAGCACCGTAGGCAATCAAAGAGCCGGCACAGCAGAAGTCTGCATTGATCAGACTGTGGGGGACAAGAAGAAAGTCTGAATGACTGGAAACTTTAACAACCAAACAGAAATGAAAGATGCACCCAATCACTGTCAGAAGTCAAAGCAAAACTGGATTAGCCACTGGGCAAAACAGGTTTAGTGCATGACAGTTGTTTAACTAATTTGATTCTAGGCTTATACATACAATACAACGACAATTTATCATAACGATCCTGGATTATAGCCTGCCTATGCCTGTGTCACAATCTAGCTATTTCACTTGATGTTGTGCACACAGGGTGTGTATTCCTACTCAGGTGTGTTTACACAGAAACTTCTAAGACAAGATAGTCTTATTCCGCAGAGTGAAACAGTTTGTTCTCTGGGTGTCTGAGTGTAAGTGAAGCGGACATGTATAGTCTGCTGTGTTCACTGTACTGTAAGACTTCTTTACTTTAATTTAGCACTGCACGCTTACAACATTGTTGAACTGTAAATAGTTTAGAAAATAAAAAAAGTTTTCAAATTAATACAGTAAAATCAGAAAACAGTTTTATTCCACATATTCTTCAATTTTGACAGAAGAGTTGCATTGTGGCCTATTCACGCAGCTCCCTCTGGAGCCATAACACCTTACAGACCTGTTACTGTGTCAGGATGTGACAGGATATAATGCAGTGCAGGTGTACAGGCTCAAGTTAACCATGCTTTCAGTGGAAAATCTTAAAAAACTAGATCTTTAACATGCATTTGACATATTACACGTATTAGTGGGGGGAAAAAAACTTCCACATTGCTATGACAAGAACGCTTAGCTTTAAGACACACTGTCAAAATTTTATGTAGTGACAGCTGAATACCCATCTGTAAAGACAATTTATGTTGACAGGTTGAAGAATGAGGTTTCTTTTTTAAAGTTACATAACAGACCTGTACACCCCACCTACACCTTTACAGTTTACTAAATGACTAATGGTGTACAAAAAGCTTGCAATGAAGAGACTCACCTCTCTACTCCGATATAGATTTTTCCAGTGGTGTGGTCGAGCGTGTGGAACCAGCCTTGCATGAGAAGAGCCCACTGCAAGCCAAAGGCGGCAACTAGGAAGTTGAAGCCCACACCACCGAAGCTGTAGCGTTTCAGGAAGGTCATGAGGAAACCAAATCCAACAAAAATCATGACATGGACATCCTGGAAGCCTGTTGAGAGGTAAATATAACATTAAAAATGTACAACCAGCTTTGACAAAAACCTTCCTCTGCAGATTCTTATTTTCTTTCACTTTCCACTTCTACTCATAAGTTATGATATTTTTGTTATTAATCAAACATTTATAATTTATGTTTTTGATTACGCTTGTATGTTGATATTTTATCATTTTAATTCGCTCAGAAGTATTACTGGCTCTAAGATATTATTGCAGCTAGAGAATGTCCTGCTAAAGTTACAACATATTGGGTATACAATTGCTTTCAATTTAAATAAGCCCAATAAAGTGTTGTTTTGCATTGTACTATTCTAATATTTTAAACTTACATACAGGGAGAAGAACAAGTTTCTCATATAATATATATAATAAAAGATATTAATTCATGCATTTGCCATCACTGACTCATCACTGACACAATCAGAATAACACCTCTATTTAATCATAGGTTTCCTTACAGGTTGTCTATCGCAGTACTTACTGGGATATCTGAAGTAGAAATCATTTTCAATGTCACTGGTGATGTTGTGATCTTTTCTGTGCTCTATCCAATGTGTGTCTGACTCCTCATCATAACGGATGAAAACTCCAAACAGCACAATCATAGCAATCTGCCAGACAAAGCAGACAGCGGGCAGGCTAACACGGACATTGGTGTTCTTCTGCCGGCAAAAAAAGTTGCCCACTCTCTCGCAACAATTGCCCATGGTGATGACTCTCTGCTGAAGATGCAATGATCAGTCCTTAGCCAGGTCTTCACTCTGCTGTGACTTCCAGCTGCTCTCCAGGGGGTATATATATATAAATGTATGCAGACCTTTGATGGGAGTGTAAACTTATTATCCACTCACACACAGGGGGTGGACACATCTCACCTGTTAGCAGGTAAACCACTCCCTCCTTCTTGCTCATCTTTATTCCTGTTTTTACAGTCTGACCAAGGTATAGTTGGAAACATTCCTATTAAGAACAGGAAAATGCCAATAAAATGACTGATGTAGTGAGTAACTTTATATTGTGTAATTCAGCTTCTTTATTTTTTAAAGATTTTTTTTTAATCTGTTTTTTTTTATCTGTTTTTTTATCTGTTTAGCTGAAGAGTGACAGGAATGTGGGGAGAGAGAGAGAGAGAGAGAGAGAGAGAGAGAGAGAGAGAGAGATGGGGAATGACATGCAGGAAAGAGCCACAGTTCGGATTCAAAACCTGGACTTCCGCAGCAAGGACTGAGCCTTTGTACATGTGGCTGCTGTACCGACTGAGTTAAACACCACCCCATAATTCAGCTTCTAGTCATTATTATAAATAATGATCCACATTAATTAATCATGTAGTAAAACATGGTAAAAATCATGCCTTGGTCTCACCATAAAGGTGTTCAGCTGTAGGATTCAGCACATGTAAATGTACTTAAGGACTTCTTAGAACTGTTTACTCGGCTCTGTTTGGTAAATGATTTTTGATTGTCAGCTCTATGCTCTGTAAAAACATTAAACTGGTGTCGTGAGGGATTACACGTAAATCAGACTAACATATCATTGCCACATTCTGAATTTAGGTGTGTGCACTTTTGATTTGTTCTTCTGGAATCAGGAAACTGCTCATAGTCATACATTTCTTATACTTTATTATAACCTTTAACAAAGGATTTACTGACTATAAATGTACATTCTAGGTTTTATACTGCTGTGAGCCTCTCTACGGTAGCAGCTAGGGTACAGTGCCCTGTTTAAGGACCCTTTAGCGCCCTGCAGAAGAAAATGTAATACATAACAGTTTTCATTTTATCTCGATTGTCTTTGTGCATCTTAAATTAAAGTGCAATGATCTCTCTCCCTCCTGTTGTTTCCTGTCCTACTCCACAAAGGTAAAAATGGAGGTACTGAAGTATGTGTTAGTCACTCACTTCCCACCAAGAATAATTTTCGGGTCTATAATCATTAGTCCACCACTTCCCGGATACAAGAAAAGTCAGTGACAGAATAAATAATATCAGTATGACTCAAAATAAGTGATGTCTCAATGGGAAATTGTCTGAATTGACTGTTTATTAATTGATCAGTTTTATTTACATAAAAGCACACTGTCTTTCTACAAGGAACAATGAGCGAAGACATAGTTACCCACTTGGTACATCACATGTCTGCTCGTGTGCGTCCTCCTCCAAATCATGTGTTCTCTGTTCTTCTGGTTGCTTTTTCTAATCTTGATGATTATCTGACAGAAGAGATTCCAGTTTAAGTATTCACCATTTGTCACGACCCTGATGTATCTCTGTGACACAAAGAACATTCCAGATGATATCTGCTTTCATTCCATTGTCAACACTTTAACTTTTTTTGAACTCATTATGTAATTCATTGTGTATCTTATTGACGGTATTACAGAATGTGCTCAAAAGTCAAACTATCTACAGTATATGATAAACGACAATGACATTTTTAACACCTCAGTGGAAACATACCATGTGCGAGCCTGCTTCAAAACCTCTACCATCATTCCTGTCCCCAACAAACCAAGGACCACAGGACTTACTGACTAAACTAAATACTAAAAATACTTAAAACTAAAATAATTTACATTGTCCCACCTGAAAGCCATCACCAACCCCCGTCTGGACCCCCTACAGTTTGCCACAAAGCCGACAGGGCGGTCGACATTGCAGTTAACATAGCTCTTCTTCTTGATGCATGTTAATGTGTGTTACTAACTAAACTTCTAATTTTGCTATTGGCCTATCTAGAGGCCAAAAGCATGTACAACCCCAATTCCAGTTAAGTTGGGACGCTCTGTAAAATGTAAATAAAAGCAGAATGTAATGATTTGCAAATCTCAGAAAAACATTGAAGCTTAAAGCAGAGTTTCAGGAGCTGGACCACGCCTCTACCGAAAGCATCTGTTTTATGATGTAAGCATTGAAGGAAGCATTATGTGTGTTTAATAGGGTAGTCATAAAGCATTATGAATGTATTATAATTCACTATAAATGCCCATATAACTGATATAAATGTGGCCATCATAGAAACTCCTGCTAAAGTGTTTAAATAATGTGTTTTCCATCAAAAGTTACATACTAACTGCATAATAGTGTGTACTATGTGTACTAATGATTTCTTAATGTGTAAGAAAGAAGAAGAAGAATCATCATCAACAGTCATTGGCAAATTGACGGTGGCAGGATCACATGGAGAGGCGTGATTGTTGCTCAATCACAAGACTGTTTTTAAAGTGCTGTCACAAGAAGCATCCGCCCTGTTGAATCACCCCTCGGTAAAAAAAAGGGGTTCTGCCTTTGGGGAATATTTGTCTAAACAGAAATTCTAAATGAATGCTGCAGAAAATACAACATGACATTTTGTCTACATAAAAAAAAAAAGTTTTTTTATATCGATGATGAAATGATGCAGTGACAGAGTGGTTGAGCATGTGACAGAAGGATTATATGCCGGTTTCAGATCTTATCTGTCGAAAGCATTCTAGCAATGTTCTCTATCACATGTTGTGCGGCATGCTTTGCCTTAGGTGTGCAGAGCCCAGGAATGATGCCTCTGGAGATATTATGACCTCCTGTCTGTCTACAGGTAAGTGAGACACACATTGCTGTACCGCAGCTATTCAAAAAACAATAGTGTTTCCCTTTTTATTTGCCGCAGCATTGTCTTTGTAAGGACAGGACTTTGGAAGTTGTTGATGACTAAAACTAATGTGAAACCAACACCAGCGTTAAAAGCAGCATATAATTGCTTCCTTTTTTCAGAACTGTGCACTTGTTTTTGTTGAGAACATTATACACCATCAATAATCTCAGTTACACCATCATTATCTGATATTCAGTCCGACTGATGATTGATGTGTGAGCCGTGTGAAACTGCTCTTGATATGATGATCATATAATGAAAAAATAATACCATGTCACGTTAAGGACAATAAAAATGTCAATCAAGCTGTCTGTTCATTAATGCATTTGTCAAGGAGCAGTCTGAGGAGTGTGACTAAGCAGAGAGGAACTGGGCAGGTGTGTAACAGATGCAGTCAGATGCCATAAAGATATGGGAGTGACAGGCAGTCAGATGTTTTATTAGTAACAGAGAACTACAACACACTCTGAAGATGATGTGACACTGATAATTACCCAGCCACAGTGTCATGACCTTCAGAGGAAACAGGCTTTGGCAAACAGCATATTTGTCTCTCACATGGTCTACCATGTGACACCAGGTTTAAGTAGTAACTTAGGGGTCATGACTGATGACCAACTACCTTTAAAAAAATCCTGAAGACCCAGCTCTTCAGAGAGTAAATAATAAATCTATCCCTCTACAACTGTCACAGTATTTGCTGCACTAACATGTCCTAGTCACACTGTCCCTTGATTGTATCCCTTTTATGTAAGTCACTTTGGATATAAGCACCAGCTAAAAGATCAGCTAAATTACCAAATGTAATGTAAATGTAAAAAACACATTCTACTTAACAATTTTTAAACAACTACATTTTTTTTAAAAAGGGGAAACGTTCAGGTTGCTTAAGACTTCAATAAAGTGAAAAGGCTTTATTGATGCAGCATGTCCAAAAACAATAACAACGATGTACATACTATATGAGAGAATTTAAAGCTTAGATTAAGCATAGTCCTGGCATTCTGTCAGCCAAAACATAATGTATAAACCAGAGTTTCTCTAGTTTTAAGTGTTGAATGACATCTCTACTCAGGCGCGGGTTCACCAGCCTAAAAACATTTGATGGAGTTCAGAAAATATATTTCCAGTAATTAGATAATTTAGGACAGAACCTAATCATGTTTTCAAGGGGGTCGGGAACCAACCTAAATCTGTCCCTAGATCTACAGTCTTTTTTGAAATAATGTACACAGTGTACCTTGAACTGTATTTGCCCATATTGCATACTGAAGCAGAATGTATTCAAGGCATCTCCCATTGGTCCTCTGTTGTATTTCTAATCTCACATCATTCTCCCAAGCACATTTTAAGTTTTATGGTACACAGTCAATACAAAATTACAATATTGCATTCATGTATATATTCTTTAGCAGCTTGTTGTGTTGTTTTTCATTGAAATCGTGTGTTGTTCACCTAGAAAATTAATCAAAATGAAGACATGCATCATTTTATTTTGTTCATTTTTGTGTTTGGAGTTATTTATATCCACACACCCATTAAAACATACTCATTTGTTCCTGCAAACATTTGATGGGAGTAACATAGTTGCAGCCTACCAGAGCTACTGGTGCTGTTCGGATGGCAAAATTGAAAGTCAAAATGTTAAGGCAGAAAACAAATGATATTTTCAGTATAAGTTTTGCTATTTAATTTTTGAAATTCAATTATTAATTTATCCTGTTAAGGCACAATAAGAAAGTTTTAATTAAAAAAAAAAATTCTAATTTAAATAATGAATTTATTGTTGTGTTTTTCAATGCAGGAACTTTCTTTCATTATTCCAGTGATCGTTATTTACTCAGTGATTTTACACCTATTGTTACATTGCACATGAACAGAAGTACGTGCAAGCAATAAGCAAATGAGGAGTGAATTAAAATAAAATGAAAACACTGTTTTAAATCCATAAATGGATTTGTGCTGTTTGCAAGTGAAGTGAATTATCATTCTAAGTATGTTCCCTGAGCTACTTTGAATAACGTTTTACAGGAAAAACTGTCAAACAGAGTCTGCAAACAATCAGCCGCATACATTGTTAACTTTACATTTGCATAGTACGTCATCAACACATCACATGTACAGCAACCTCTGAAAAACATATAGTGTACAATATTAAGATCAATTATATATACATAGGTATAATAAAAATCGGGTCTGTATCTAGAATGAAACACAAATTAAATATGAATTGGGGTTGAATTGCTTTCCTAATCAACCCATGAATTTATCAATTTGTCAAACTGCAGGAAACAGCAGGAACTGCAGAGCTGTCTACACTTCATGCAAAGCCTCAGATTTATGTTCTGTCACTTCAGAGTTAAATTAAGATAAATGCAGTCTTCAACATCATGGGACACTCAGGTGACAACTGAAAGTCACAGAACACGCTCGACCGGTGGGTGGTTTCAATAACAAACACTTTGTGTATGACAGTCATACCTTCAACTGTACCACACCCTCTTCTTGATAGGTGTTTCTTTTCTTAGAAAAGAAGGCTAGTCGACTTTGAGGTCTTGTTGGCTGTGTGTGACATATCACTTACTAATTAAACATGGGATCATTGCATAATCCAACATTCCGACTTGTGCTTTGACACTTGCTGACACTGATATGTTCAGCTTAAAAGAAACACTAAATCTGTCCACTTAACAGTTATTAATATACTGAACTTATTTGTTTCAGGATCTCAAGAAAATAATCTTTTTATATTTAATTCATAAAATAAACTTTATTTAATTAATTCAGCATCTCTGTATGGATTTCCTCTTTGTATTCTTTGTGGGTATTAATCTGACATCGGTGGAGGTGTGAAATCCCTGTAATATGAAAAAGATTGTCTGTGCTAATAATAATCAATGTTAAATAAATATATTGTGGTTGATTAAATGTTAAAAAAGCTTATGTATCAGCTCAAGAACAATTTCAGTAACCACCTAGCACAACTCTGACAACCTCTAGACAAAGATGTGTTTGCACAGAGATGAGTATCAAAGTGCAACCTTTCCATGACACTACACACCCACGCTGTCGCCAAGATCAGACATATCAGTGTCACTTAACAATGTTGCCTACCGTATCCCAACACAAGGGCAGGACTTAAGGTTAAGTGTAGACAGTTGGTTGATGGTTTTCTTTTTTCTTTTGAATGTAAACCTCTTGTTAAACAAACGTTTTAGCATGATATATTAATTATAGTCCAGCCCTCACAGCCATCTCTGAATTACCTGACAAGTAGCGGAGAAGAGGTGTTATCTTTCTCCTACTCCCTTTCATGTATGATTTGATTTGTGCTGTTCAAGAGAACAAGAGAATCATTCAGGGTTAGAATTGGGTTTTTATGGTTATCTTTTAAATTATTATTATTAAAATCTTTATTTAACCAGAAAAAAAAACCCCATTGAGATCAAGACCTCTTTCATAAAGGTGACCTGGCCAAGAAAGGCAGCAGCACTAACAAACAACAATAACAAACAAGCAGTAAAGATTAAACCTAAAAATATTAAAATATTAATATACTGAAGTTGGCCACACTGAATTGAACCAGAAGACAAAACTCTGGCAATTAAACACTAGGTCTGGACACAACAGAGGATGCAATAATTAATTTCCCCATTCATGGCAATGGTACTGAGTCTAAAGTTTTATATAACTCACCTGTTGAAATTATATTAAGGATTAAAGTTATGCAGAATTAACAGTGTGGCTGCTTTTATTGACAGGTAGGTGCCATTACAGATGGCTTGTTTGAGCACCCAGGTATCATTCAGCCCGCCTCAGGTCCGCTGATTTTTAGATTAGCCCCAGAAACGTATGGGTGACGTCCAACATGCATTGTCCATTCTTTATACTGTCAGTGGTCCCACTACAACCAGTCCAACTGTCCGTCCCAATGTGTCCCTCAAAGTTTTAATACAGATAAAAAAAAGAGGCTATGCAAGTGGGACAGAACTAGTCAGAAACAGCAGAAATGCCTCATACACATTAACAAAGGTAGAAGTTGCTCAGTCTAGAAATGACTGCAACTCAGCCAGTGAACATACAATCAACATTGTGTCTTTTTTTTTTTTACTTTTTTATTTGGTTTTCACTCTGTGATGGATTCAACATGAAATGTGTCAGTTGGCAACTGCTGATAAGAAGTGTACAGGAACAAGGTGTTTTGGGATGGGTGACCCTTCAATAAGGAAGACTGGATTCGAAGTATCAAAGTTTAAGTTGAATTTATTATTCTTGTACAAGAAGGAGCGTTTAACAGTGCAACACACATTAGGGGTTACAGAGAAAAAGGCTCCTAGAAGAGCCTTAACAACTAGTTCTTATACACTCTAAAATGGGTTGCCTTGGACACCTCCCCATAGATACAGATGGCATCATAACGTCTTTCTCAGTTCTCTAATCAGTAGTCAGCAGAATATCCCTTGGTCTAAAGGACACCCCCCTCACCTGTCGCCGACCCTTGTTCTGTTCTGAACTTCCTCAACTTATACATTATTATAACACTACGAACATGAGCAATTCTGCTAATTGTTTTATCACTGTAACGCTGGAGAATGTCCTCCAGTTAGTGAGGTGTCATTTGGTAAGCTATATGTGATATAGCTTTTTAAATAATTTGTAGTATGTTATGCTTAGTTTATAGGATGTTAACAAATGTTATTAAAATGTGCATCATGGTCATTTTAATTGGGTAACTGATGCATGTGTGATGTGAGTGTGATCTAACTTACACATTGTATCTTAACCCATTTAATCCCACCGGTCACAATAGTGACCGTAAAAAAAATTTTTTTTCATTTCTAAGGCCATAAAAATGTTACTCAATAATCTATCAATGCACTTCCAGCAGATATTGAAATAATAAAGGGTCTCAATGAAATATGTGCAGTGTCGCATGTTTACTGTAAATTGTCACATGACCAGAGCTGTTTACTTCCTGTTTGCGGCAAGAGAATAGGATGGCAGCAAGAAAGCTCCCACAGAAAAGGTTAATAAAGTATGCTAACATAAAGATAGGACATAGATTTTTGGTACACATCATGTTTAGGGTGTATAGTATTGATATATGCATTTGCAATTACTCAACTTTGTTTAATGTGGTCATAGAACTCACAAACATGTCATCAGCAACAATAGTGACCGGTGGCATAACCCATTTTATCTACATGCTAATACACATAGGCCAACTGTTCTACCTTACTTTCTGCTGCTACCTAACTTTCTACCTAATTTTACACACAGACACACACACAGGAACACGTGCGTGTGTTTCTGTGTGTGTGTAGAACAGTTAGCCTATGTGTATTAGCATAGATACAATGTACAAATACAGCCTCTTTTTCATTTTGAGGGATGATTGCAATGCTGCATGCCTTGTCTGGGAACTCATCTTGATCCAACAAATCAAGAACTTGACTCAAAGTATATCTAAAAGAAAACACAGCAGAACGTTTGGTAGCTAGCTAGCTAGTCACACACACACACACACACACACACCCAAGGAAGACTTGGTTGCAAAAAGTAAAAATGTCTAAAGACAAGACGTATCACGTAGAAGAAATATTGAAACGACGTACTGTTAAGGGTGAAAAACAGGTTTGGTGCGTTGGAAAAACTGGCCCGGCAAATTCAATAGCTGGGTCAAGGCCTCGGAGCCACGCTCAACGACCCCGGACCGATCATACCGTCGGATATGGCGACAGACACAGGATTTTACGTCACCTTACCTTCCAACGCTAGTAAAGATGTGTTTAAAAATAACACCAGCTCAAATTATACGGTAGACTTATCCAAGTCTATCGAACTGAATGGAGAATGGGTGGTGGGTCTGTGCAAAATCATTTATCCTCACACGTGGTATACTTTACTTCGGGATAACGCTTATATCGAACTAATGGAAAACTCGGATGAACCTGTAATTCCGGCGGGGGAAGATTATCCTAATCATACAAAGCCTGGAGAGCTACTCATAATTCAAAAGTTTAGTCGGGGAGGATATTATGACAAGCTGAAAGACCTCCTGGATCATCTCGTACTGAAACTCATAAGATATGACCCCACAGCCGACTCTGTTTACAACAATGTGACCAAGTGCATCGATTTCAAAGGCAGCGGTCAGTACAAAATCTGAGCGCAAGCCCCCTTGGCCTACATGCTCGGTCTTAAACCGGGTGAGTGGTGGACCCTCTCTCTCCGTTCGGCTACCTACCCGTGCGATCTCAAAAGAGGTATTTATAACCTCTTTGTTTATACAGACATCATTCAGTATCAACAGATCGGTGACAGCTACTCGCCTTTGCTAAGCGTGGTGAACGTTAAAGGTGGTTTTGGAGACGTGCTGAGTCTCAGGTACAATACGGTGCATTACGTGCGCGTGTCTAAAAGTTACATTAAAACGATTCATATAGAGATTAAAACGGATCGCAACCGGTGTGTGGACTTTGTCTACGGGAAGGCTATTTTGAAACTTCACTTTAAACCAGCCGCGGCTCAGCATCCTGTATAAAAATAAATAAAAAATATAGAACAGGTACATCTGAGAGAGGATCCTCATCGCTTCATAAACTATTATGAAAGTCAAGTGGGAGATGCTTTACCCGGTTTTTATGGAGCACCGGTCATGTACGGTCGGGGTATAGGCTCCATCTTCTCGAGATTGTTTCGTTTTGTCTCTCCTCTGGTGAAAAAAGACTTTGCCATCGCCTCTGATGTGATAAAAACTGCGGTGGGGAGTATGACCAATCGACAGAATCAGGAGGGATCCGGAGGGATTGTGGTTTTATCGCGTAGACAAAGGAGGAGGCCGCAGGGGGATCGTGTTTTTTCGCTCCCTAATAAACGTGTGAGTCATAAAAGGAAAAAATCAGTCGGTTTAGACCTAAATAATACAAGAAGAAGAAAAGAAATTTCAACAACAACAGCAAAAGCAATATGGCTCTTTTACACCAAAAATCACCCGAGTGCACCCTGGCGGAGCTGGATTTATTTTCAGCCCCCATGACGCAGCTGTCTATCGAAGATAAGGTCTACACTGAAATTCTTCCTCTATCGGCCATCACCAACGGGGCCACATTGAGTTCTTTATTCCCGGAGATGGTGAAAAGTATTTGGATTTGAACGATACCTTGCCGCATCTCTGCCTGAAAATTACCACGGTGACGGTACAGACCTGGCGAATGACCCCAATGTGGGCCTGATCAATTACCCTCTGAATACAATTTTCAGTCAGTGCAACGTTATACTGGGGGATAGATTAATTTCACAGTCTAGCGCTACACACCCGTACAGAGCCATGATCGAAACCCTACTCAATTACTCTGAAGATACACTCAAGAGTCAATTCAGCGTGGCTCTTTTTTACAAAGACACAGCTGGAGCAATGGACTCTGCTGTGACCAACAACGGTCCTAACTGCGGACTTAACTCTCGAGCAGCCTTCTCCGCCAATTTCCAGGAAGTACACCTGTTTGGCTCCCTCCACAGGGCCTTTTTTTCTGTGAGAGACTCCTTCTGAATTCGGTGGACATAAGAATCAAGCTGACCCGAGCCAACGATGCCTTTTGCCTCATGGGAGCTCGCGCTTCTGATTTCCGCCTGAGAATACTAGGCGCCTCGCTGTTTGTTAAAAAAGTGACAGTCTCCCCCGCGATCCGTCTGGGTCACACAGCAGCTCTGCTGAGGGGTAATGCGCTGTACCCCCTGTCGCGCGTCAATGTAAACCTACTCCATACCTGAGAATTCCAGAATATGTAACCAGGAGAACCTCTTTCTGGGTGCTATGCCCAAATACGTGGTGCTGGGTATGGTACACCATGAAGCTTTCACAGGAAGAAGAGACCTGTCGTCCTTCAATTTTGCCCACGACGACGTAGAATATCTGGCCCTCTGTCAGGATGGCAGACAGGTTCCGGTCAAGGCAGTTCAGTCAGAGAGTTTTACAACATGTTTATCGCCACGGGCAGGGCCGGTCTTAGCTATGGGCAATGTGGGCGGCCGCCCAGGGCGCAGTCTCCGTGAGGGGCGCACGAGCGCCCGAAAAAGAAAAAAACCTCGCGAATTTTCTATATTTTCATCAAGTTAGTGGAGCGGGCGCCCCCGGGGACCGGGAGGTAGACAAGGCAGAGGGGGGCGGCAAACAGACTGATCAGGGCTCACGGCGCATCCAGGGGCGCACCGGCGGCTGTGAGGGCGCACGAGAAAAAGTTCGCCTCGGGGGGGGGGGGGGTTCGCCCAGGGCGCAAATGTGGCCAGGACCGGCGCTGGCCACGGGAAGACACCTGAAAGATCTACCTCTGAGCATCAACTGTGAAGAATTTAACGACGGATACTCTCTGTTTGTGTTTAATCTCAAACAACGATGCTCTGTCCCTTGTTTCCAGCGAGAATTTAAGATTGGAAATGAGATTCAGAGTACCCTTACCAGACACCACCACTCTGATCGTCTACGCCTGTTACGATTCCATTTGGGAAATTAACTCTAAGACAGGTGCTGGTGGATTATTATTAAAAAAACAAAAAAACAAAAACAAAACATGAATAATCATGAACTGGAAAATCTTTTACATTGTCTGCTAGGAGATGTATTCTGTGGCGTGTGGGCTTCTGATCAGCTGCCGTTACTGACACGTTCCTTTGACACCCCAGTCTACTTTATAGTCAACACACACCCCGCGGACCTGCCTGGTGAGCACTGGCTCTCTTTGACTCTGGAAGAGGGTGGCGTAGCCACCGTTTTTGACTCTTATGGTTTTGATCCGGACTTTGCTCATTATCCCTCAAGCATCTTACAGTTTTTAGAGCAGCGTTCTGACCGGATATTGTACCACGATCGTCAGCTTCAACACACCCTGTCCACCATATGCGGTCAACACTGTGTTTATTATCTCTGCCATAGGGCCTGCGGAGTATCCTTTGAACGACTGTTGTCTCTGTATGACGACGATGTGATAAAAAATAATCAGACTGTATCACACTTTGTGGAGAAATATCGACGCTGTATCAGAAATCGAAGCTCTGGATGTTTTAACCATAATAATAATCAAATGGTTCTGATCAGGAGGAAACAGCTCTGTGTCATCAAAACAATCAGGCAGTCCTTCAACAAACTTAATCTTTTTATTAATTTTTTGCAGTTTTTGCAGAAAGGAAGTATATATCCACACAATATTTTCAGGTACACCATTTATTACATGTTCACAATTTTCGATAACACTTTTTACAAAATATGTTTTCCCACACCCACTGGGACCCACAATCATACATGAAAAGGGTGCTGCGAGTCTGGGATCAAAATGAACTTCCTCCACGTTAGCAAAGTGTGAAATTTTTTTGTTGTTTTTTTTGTTTGTTTTTTTGAGTCTTTTGGTTTGTCTGATTGTTTGTTTCGCTGTTGTGCCGTCGCTAAAGAGACGTCTCTTGTCATACACCACTCAATTGCAATTTTTCTAGAGAAAGCTCTTTTTATTACGTCTGATGTTATGCTGAGGGGTCTCAATAACGCCCCCTCGAGAGCCCTCAAGGTAACCCTCCACCAGCTCTCTGACGCTCTCAAAGTTGACCTGCTCACAGCATTCTCTAGTCTGAGTGATACCCTTGACACGCAATACTACCTTTTTCTTTTGTCTCGTCTGGTAGGTGTAACTTTTGGGACCAGCGGCTGCAAATTCTTGAATGGTGTCACCATCCAGCTGATCGGTCAAATCCCCCAGATAATTCCCCAATTTCAGAGGTGTCCCCCCTTCTTTCACCAGATATATCAGACTGTCAGTATCCATGTAGAGAACATTTTCCTGCACCTGCTCTAGATAACTGTACAGCTTGAGACGGGCATAAGCAGTAGTGAATGCAGCGATGAACACATTATTAGCTCTACCCAGAGGCACGACGCACCGCTTGTGGTAATTCCACTGAATCATAGCGGTCTTGTCGTTCAGAAAATTAAAGTATTTCACCGGAAAACATGAAGCGGAGAAAGTCTTCAGGGTCGCTGACCAGGGTGGTCTGTGCCAGATTGCTTCTCTGCGCAAACTTTCCCCAGAAACTGTTGAGACATAGTTTAGCCACCTGTCTCTTTGCAGGGTTCACCTCAATCTTGTCAGCATCTAGGCGCACGCCTTAATGCAGCTCGTAGTCCCTGATGTACTTTTCTCTGCTTTCCTGATCAGTGGCCTCAGCTGGGTAGCCTGAAGCTTCCTGCTTACCTTTCAGGAAGGTGTGCATGTAGCCGACAAAAATGGAGTCGCTACACCTGTCAAAGTGCCACATTTCAATGATCTTACCTACCCTATGACCAACCTCAAGAGCCTTGTTCACTTCAACGCTGACCCACACTCCCGTCAATGCTCTGGCCTGCTCGTCGTGTCTACACGGACTCCTCTGATTGTTGATTTCAGCGCAGGTACGACAGAGGATGAACACCAATTTACCTCTAGATGTTTTGTAAGGTAACATGGGGAACAAGAGCCCTCTAGGAGGGTGGATGGTGGCTTTGATGAACCCAAAGTAGTTTTGAGTGTGATCAAAGTCTTTGTGGATGATGGTGGGGTGACCTAGCGGATAGGAAAAATTACAGTTTACATACGGATACAGAGAAGTGACATCTACATAGTGCACAGTCTCGTTAGACCCAGCCATGTACCTCAGCCTCACAGCGCTCGTTCTACCACCAAAGAGAGCGTCTGGGGGCACAGAGGTTCGGGAGGGAGCTTTTACACCCGCATGCACATTTTTCAAAGCCGACCATTTATGCTTCCACATGACAACCATCTGAACACCGTAAACAGATTTCAAAGCCTGCATTTTCTCCTCACTAGCCGCATGCAGCTCCTCAAAGGGGTCGTGGGGGTTAAAACAAGACGAGCAACTGTGGTAAAAGAACCCCATAAACTCCCAAGCATAAGCAACACCGTCTATTTTAGCAAAACCGTCAACAAAGTACGGTCCTACCTGTTTCTCCCTCTTGTTTAACGCATGCTGGATAAAAACACCTGTAGTTATCCGGCGAAGGTATGGCCAGAGTTTTGGATGGGAGGAATTTTGTGAGAAACACCTTCATGCATGCAGAGGCGATGGTGATGCAACTAAAAGGGTCTACGCCCGTGTCAGTGAGGAACTGATTTATGAACAGGACGCAGCCCTTGGCAAGAATGTCAACATCATTACACAGTACAGCCGAGCTTCCTTCTCAAAGTCAAACGTACCCTGACTCACCTCTCTGTACCAGCCGTAAAACACTTGCTGCTGAGCAGGAGTCATACGTTCCACGCCATAATCATGCGGCGGAGGATAAGCTTCGATATACTGCAAATTCTTCTCTGAACTGAAACCGTGAGGGAAATGACCCTTGGTCTGATCAGAGAAACCCAACGCCTTGGGCATGGCGCTGAGACGCATGGTGAGGAAAGACAGAGAGTCGATGAATTTCAGATTAAAATCAGGGTCTTGGAAACAGAGAATTTTACTGCCCTGCATGATGAGAGAAGGTTGCATTCCCATCTCTATCATGGTGTTGAGGATAAAATAGCTGTCAAAACCTTTAGCATTGTGAGCTACAAACACACTGTTTAGGTACACGGGCCTCCTGAAATGCAAGAGAAAGTCCCTGACACAGTACAAATCATAAGACATCCACCGCACGCCACTCAGTGTTTTGGTGCAGACAAGAAAAGGTTTGTGCACGTTCTGTTGAACAACAAATGTTTCAAAGTCATAAAAAAAAACAATTTCTCTGCATGGTCTCTAGTCGGAGGCAAAGGCTGAATGAAGCAGAGGTGATCACCAGCGTCAGAGTCTAATTTCATTCCGCAGATGTTGCATTTAGGCCGCTGGCTTTTGTGATTGTGAGATGTGGTAATTTTTTTGCAACTCTGACATCTTTTGATTGTATCGCATATACTGCTATGTGTTTCACCCAAAGGTCTTTCTCTAGGCTCCTTGTGCCTGTCAAAACACAGAGCCGTACGACACGTCCTGTTGCAGTCGCTGCATGATACGGGTTTGAGCTCCTGCTCAGTGCAATCAGGGTTGTTACACACAGAGCAGTGACCTTTGCATTGGTGGGCGTAGGGCTTCATGTAGCTTTTGTAGCAGTAATGACAGACGTACGGAACCCCGAGAAAGGCTTTCAGATTTTTGATACCATAATAATGGTTCTGGAACAAAAAGAGAAACAGAAGATTTGTTCTGTCGGAGAAAGCCGTCTCAAATTGAGAGAGCGGTTGCTGATCTGGACTTCTGTAAAAAATAACAATTTTGCGGTTCAGAATTTTTTCAAATTTGCAACTCTCTCCCTTGTTCTAAGGCCTGATTATCAGTGATTAGAGGATCGTTTACATGGGCAAAGTTGATGGCATCTGTGTTCCGGTCATTTCCAGGATATTCTTACACTTACACAGTCTTATCAGCGTGTGTGTGTGTGTGTCGACTGAGAACATTCCTTTTAACTTTAACTCCATGACTTCATGAGGGGAGAAGACCAGAAATACCTCCTTTCTCTCATTTGGGGTCTTATCTGTGTGCGCACATGCCCGTTTACAGAACTTTAATTCTAAAACTCCATTTAATGCAATGTCATGCAATATGTCTGTGTGTGTGTATGTGTGTGTGTGTGTGTGCTATTGGCTGTCAGCACAGCCAATGACCCCTTTTTGGGTCAAAGGTCAAAGTCGTAAAACTGTCAAAGCAGGGTCAACCAGAGTTGGACGAAAGGTGTGAAATATATCTATCTCTTATGCAGAAGTTATGCAAACAGTGCATGATTGGAATGATGGCCTCCCCTTCCCCCCCCCCCCCAACCTTCTTCCCCCTTCCCCTGTTCCAGCTCCCCCACCTCACGCCATAACAATGAAGGCCAGCTAGAAGACCCAAGGGCCTCTAGCCTCCAGAGGGGCCAGCCAGAAAATGCAAAGGCCTCTAGCCTCCAGAGGGACCAGCTAGAAGACCCAGGGGCCTCTAAGCGCCAGAGGGGCCATCCAAAAGACGCAAGGGCCTTGAAGCGCCAAAGGGTTCAGCCAAGTCAACCAGAAGAACCAAGGTCAAAACTGCAAGTGGTCAAAAATAAAGATAGAGTATTTAAGCGATCCAAGAGGCCTTCCACTGCTGTTATTCCAGAATACGCAGTATACAGACCAAATGCTGCAGAATGTATAAAACAAAGCTGCCCCAACCCATTGGATGTTTTCTTACTGATGTATCCACCCACCCTGAGAGAGATCACAGTTGAAATGTCCAACCTCTACTCCACCTAGACCAAGGGAAAGCAACTGAACCTAAGTATAGATGAGCTCCTCACCTTCTATGGGATCCTAATTGCAAGTGGATACAGCTCTGTCCCAAGAAGACACATGTACTGGTCAGTTGACGATGATGTACACAATGAGAGCATTTCAGGTGCAATGCGGAGAAACCGCTTTGATGATATAATGGCCTCAGTTCATGTGGTTGACAACACCAAGATCACTTATGACCCATTTTTTAAGGTTAGACCCATCTTCTTTGAGCTCAATCAATCATACAAAATCATGCCATTTCAGGAATGTCTCTTAGTGGATGAGAGCATGATCTCATACTACGGTCAACATGGATGTAAACAATTCATCAAAGGCAAACCAATTCGTTTTGGTTACAAGGTATGGAGCCTCGCCTCATCCAGTGGATACATGTACCACATGGAGCCATATTGTGGATCGCACACTCTCCTCCCAGAGACAGGGTTGGGTCAGGGACCCAGTGTTGTCATAGGTTTGGCAGAGCAAGCTCAGGTGCCTCAGGGTTGCAAGTTCTTCCATGACAACCTCTTTACCACTCTTTCACTCATGGATGAGATGACAAAAAGAGGATATGCAAGCTCTGGAACCATGAGGCAGAACTGCCTGTTTGATGTCCCATTCGCACCACTGAATGCCTTCATGAAGTCACCCAGGGGAACCTCTGAGGTTCTGTGTCAAGAAAAGAAGCTGCTGGTCCGTTGGAAAGACAATAACATTGTCACAGTAGCAACAAATATGGATGAAACATACACTGAGACCTCTGTCAAGAGATGGAACAGGCATCGACGTGCCTTTGACAACGTCCAACAACCAAAATGCATCAGCCGATACAATGAGCACATGGGTGGTGTAGACCTTCACAACCTACAGGTTTCACGATACCATATCTCAATCAGGTCAAAGAAGTGGTGGTGGCCCATCTTTGCATGGTCTATCAACAGTGCTCTTGTAAATGGCCATCTCTTTTACAGAGATGTTATTGGAGGGACCTTCGACCTGCTCATCTTCTCACAGATAGTCTCACAGTCTCTTCTGCAAAGGTTTGGAACGAAACCACTGAGCCATGGAAAGATCTCTACTGAGTGCTACTGTTGAAGATCAGGCAAGATACAACACTGGCCAATTAACACAATGCACCGGTTCCAGAGATGTCGCCATTGTGAGAAACGCACTACCTATGCATGTGAGAAATGCAAAGTACCACTGCACGCTGAGTGCTTCAAGTTGTACCATGGAGTGTAGAAGAAAAACAGGAAAGACAGGAGAATGCAGTCGGACATAGAGTTCACAAGCACACACATCAAAATGTGCCAAATATTCCAGGAAAAGATGTAATTTTTTTTTGGCATTCAATGCATTGCTTTGCTCTTTGTTCTACAACCTATTTTATTTTGTTGTTCAGTCAGTCAGTGTAGGCCTATACTTGAAAGCATGTTCAGCCGGCTACCTCTATCCTAAATGTTTAGTGTGTTCAATGTATACTGCACTAAAAATGAATGTGTTCAAATGAATTTTGCACTAAAAACGAATGTTTTCAAATGAATGTTGAATGTACAGTGTTGAAATACATTGATGATTGTTGTTGTTGCTGTTGTAAGAAACACAGGACACACAGGGGAAACAAAACAAAACCCTCCCCCCACCCCAATACACACAAATAGAACATGAACAGAATCAGCTCATTTGGTATGTAAATAATAAAAGGTCACCAGTATTTCACATTGACACACTAGTCTTTTCTTTGGAGCATTTGCAGGGTCCCACATTTTTTTTAACATTTCTTCTCTGTCTTCATTACAAAGTCTCAATCTCTCCAGGTGAAGCATATTCGCCATTTCTCTTAGCCACATGTCGTATGTGGGTGCAGTGTCCGGCTTCCAGGTCTGAAGGATTAACTTCTTTGCAATCACTGTTCCAAACAAAATAGCCTTTTTCTGATATTTATCAGCAAAAGACAAAGGGGTGGTTGCCCCGAGAATGGCTACGAGCGGATCAGGCTCCCAACATTTCCCATAAGCCATAGAGAAGCAATGAAAATTTTTCCAGTATGTGTACAATTTACTGCATAACCAAAAGGAGTGTACTAAATTACCAGTCACAGACTTGCATCTGTTGCAAATGGGTGAGACATCAGGAAAGAAACTGTGCAGTTTTTCTCTGGAATAATAGAGTATATGTAGTGTCTTAAACTGCATAAGGCAATGCCTGACATTTACAGAACAGTCATGTATACTTTTCAGACATTCATCCCGTACTTTTTCTTCCAATTCTACATTCAGCTCATCCTTCATCCTTCCACGCCTGCCTAATACTTGCTGTATTCAATGAAGTGTTGTTTTGCAGAATCTGGTAAAAGAATGAAACTGCCCCTTTAGCACCAGGGTCAAATTTGTTTATTGCCTCAAGGACCCCATGGTCTGCCAAGATCTCAAAGTTGGGTAAATGTATCCTGAGATAATTTCGGATTTGAAAGAATCGAAAAAGGCCAGATCTAGGGATGTCGTATTTAGCTATAAGTTGTGAGTATGATCCAAAAATGCCATTAATGTATAGATCATCTATGTTGCGAATGCCTTTCTGTTTCCAGAGGAGGAAAACGTTATCAGTCAGACCCTCAATGTGTCTCAATGTGATATTTTATCTGTTTCCAGATTCTTATAGTGTTACCAATTACAAAACTGTTAATAAAGTATGTCTTTTTAACAGCAGCGGGACTGTTAAGAAGAGCGGGTAAAGTTTTTTTGCAGAGCATTCTTTCTGAACACCCTTTTTCCACCATGACTGATGCACAGCCAAATAATATAATTTAAAATTTGGTAATGCAAACCCTCCAATACCCTTTGGTTTTGATAGGTGTTTTTTAGAGATTCTAATAGTTTTATAACTCCAAATGAAAGGCATAATGATTGAGTCTCTGTTTAAAGCATGATAATGGAATAAAACATGGAATGGATTGGAAAAGATGGAGAAAGCGGGGCAATACGATCATCTTGATTGCATTCATCTTCCCAACCATGGATATTGGGAGGGTTTTCCAAAACTCGATATTGGTTTTGAGTTTCTCAATTTTACTTTGCCAGTTTAATCGGAGGAGCTCATTTGGGTTTTTGGTGACAGTCACACCTAAATATGTATAAGTTTTGTAGGATTTCTTAAATGTAATAGATTGTAAATATTCCTTCTCAACAGTTGCAGAGACTGGCATAAGTTCACTTTTCTCCCAGTTGATGGAGAATCCTGAGAGTTTGCCAAATTTATTAATGAGAGCCAGAAGAGGAGGTATTGATACCTAGGGTTGTGAAATGTACAGGAGGATATCGTCTGCATACAGCGAAAGATAGTGCTTATAGCCAAACATGTCAATGGGGGAGAATAAAGGGCTCTGTCTGATACTAGCAGCGAGCGGTTCAATGATGATTGCGAACAGAAAGGGGGAGAGGGGGCAACTCTGGCAGGTTCCGCAGTGTATTGCAAATGGAGGGGAGATATTTTGATTGGTGATAACTGATGCAGTCGGTCGTGAATAAATTATTTCAATCCATTTCATGAAGGAGGGTCCAAATCCAAACTTTTAAGCACGGACATCATATAGGGCCACTCTACTACTACTACTTGGCGTGCTGTGGATCAAGTGATATAACGACCGCCTCTCCTGAATGCTTGGCATATAATACGTTGAAAAGTCGGCGTAGATTGAAATACATATGTCGACCAGGCATAAAGCCAGTTTGATCTGGATGTATGATAGAACACATGCAATTCTTAAGTCTATTGGCCAGAACTTTACCAAGAATTTTGGTTTTGATGGGTAATAATGAAAATGGGCGATATGATGACACCCCCTGAGGGTCATGACCTGGCTTTGGAATTAGCGAGATATTAGCTTTGTATAAGGTAGGCGGCAAACCAGAGGTCAGCATCGTATGGTTGAACATCCGTAAGAGCAAAGGTGACAGCTTAGAGCCAAATTTTTTGAAAGATTCTACGTTAAAACCATCCGGACCTGGCGCCTTGTTATTGGGGAACGAAGAGATAACCTGTGTAATCTCATCCAGATTGCTACTTTTATCTAGCATATCGACTGAGTCCAATGACAGTTTGGGTAGGTATAAATTCTCAAAAAAATTAGCAAAAGTTTGAGAATCTAGGTCGCCCTGTGACCTGTAAACATTAGCATAGAAATCTGCAAAACATTCATTGATCTTCACTGGGTCCATATGCAAAGTACCTCTCTCAGATTTGATACAATGTATGGCTTTGGAAGCCTGCATTTGCCTCAGCTGGCAAGCTAATACCCTCTGACATTATAGAATTATATTCATACCGTAGAGCGGTTATTTTATTAAGCACTTCTATTTTACGTTCAGTTTTATATGAAGCTTCTAGCTTGGTCAATTGATCATCAATTTCAGTCAATCTTAGTTTAGATAGTTTAGTTTTTCTCAGCTATCTCATACGATATTATATGGCCCCTAAGGACAGCCTTCATGGCCTCCCACAGAGTGGAATCATCTACAGTACATCGCACTTATCGTTGGTGCTTAAATATGTTTCTATTTTTTTAGAGAGATAGGTACAAAACTCTTTATTTTTCAATAGTGCATTATTCAAACGCCAGCTATGTTCACCTCTCTTGTGGTTCAAGTCAAGACTTAACGAAACAGGAGCGTGATCTGATTTTAGTATATTGTGGTAGGTGCAGTCGATTACTGACTGTAACAGTTTAGAATCCACCAAAAAGAAATCAATCCTAGAGTAGAATTTATGTACTGTGGAAAAAAAGGAAAAATCCTTTGTGGTGGGATGAAGAAGCCTCCAGATATCTACCAGGTTATAAGACTGCATAAGATCATTAAGTGTGCCACTGTTTCTACATGTACTAGTACTGGTTTGGGAGTGCTGTCGATCAAGAATGGGATCCAGAACATAGTTGAAATCGCCAACCCATAATTACACTTGAATCCGCTAAATTTGGCAAAGCCTTGCAGAGGTTCTGAAAAAAAAGCGGGTCATCAAAATTTGGCCCATAAACATTTACTAATATTAACGGTATGGCGTTCAGAGTCCTACTGACTATCACATACCTACCCCTCTGGTCTGAAATGGTTTGATAATGGATAAATGGTATATTTTTTCTTATCATAATTGATAATTATCTAGATTTTGTACTGAAGTTTGATTGATAAACCTGGGAGGCCCACGAGGGACAAAGTATTTTTGCTGCTGTTTTTTTTATGTGCGTCTCCTAAAGATTGAGTGCACGTAAATGCGCATACACCTTCCCTCTTTTCAGTGGGCTGTTCATCCCTCTTACATTCCAGCTAGTTATTTTAACTTTTACATTGCTGTGTCCATGTAGATCGGCCAACATAAACCATATGTACAATAAAATGAAAATAAAAACATTTTGCATGACTGTGACAATGTGTACTCAATAAATGCGAACTGACAGATGAGCTGATAAAACACCCCATAAAGAACACAAAAACCTTCCCTAAGAACACAGGAGCAGTGCTTTCATACCCCTAACTTTAAGTCAAAACTAGACTTAGAGACCAGCTGGTGGCTCAGACTAGCGGTATAACTATCTATCTCTCTCCAAACAGGGGAGAAACCCCGCTTCACATACAAAAAAGCTTTTCTTATAAGCGCCTACCAGATGGTAACAAATAGCAAAAGGCTTTTAATTTCCTTTCCTTTTCTAACAACAAACAGTTGATAGATAAATAATAACAATAATAATAACAATAATAACAATAACCATAATAATAACTCCTTCATTCCTTTTTTTTTTTGGTCTTGTACATGTTTAATCAATTATCTATTTCCTCGCACAGTACTTGACATTTCATCACACTGTGTGGCTGCTACTTTCACTGAAATAGTCACCTCACTGGGGGCGTTAGAGGTGTGCTATTCACGGACAACCAGGGCCCAGTATTTCAATCCTGAAGATCAGGATCCTGCTCTGGTAATCCAATCTTCCCGTGAATCCAGATAAAAGGCTCAGAGGTGGATTTCACTTAGACTGACAAAGTCTCAGCTCCACTTATCCTAGATATTGTTACTCAAGGTGTTCATTACACTTAATCTAAAGTGTTAGTGTTTTACTTTTAACAAATAATTAAAGTAGCCTCATTGTAAGAATTTTAAAACATAGTAAAATATTTTTGACCACCTATGAGATGTGTGCATTCAGTGTGTTTATATCATGCTGCATATATTGGAGCACTTTACAAGAATTTAAGGTATATTTTCATTGTTCTGATTAAATGAAGACAAATTTGACTTCAGTCAGAAGCTTAAAAATGCATTTCTAAAATGTTTGGAAATAGCTTAAATGTGATTTTGAAACATGCAGCGATGTATTTCAGTGTTTGTGTACAAACTGATTATTTTACTTCATCAAATCAGATGCTATTTTGCTATAAATGACCATAATTATGTTTAGTGAGAGCCTTCTATGTAAGGGAGAAATTAGATATAAATGTTTCTAATTGTGTCACTGACCAAGCTATATACCATGAAAGTAATAGTTTCAAGCACTTTATACAAAATCCAATAACTTAATCTTAAATGTACAGTTAACGCGTTTCCAAGGATTTCCAGTGGTTGTCCTTAATAGCTGAGTGGTCTATGGCTGTGAGTGGACTCTGAAAGTAGAAGACAGAAAAGCTGTATGAGTATATCTTTATCACAAAAGCATGACATCATCACTCTGACACTTCTGAATGAACCCTAGAGGGGTAACGGGACAGGCTGGTGTTAGTTTAAAGAGTTAAGGTATTGTGTACTTCCGACTACCTCGCTAGCTGCTTGACACACAAGTCAATGGCTCAATCAGAGATCTCTACGGCCTGGTTTGAATTTGGTGACAACTCAAGAAGTTGGCTTGCATGATATGTTGGTTGTCGTTCGTATAAACTTTTGACCTGAAGTCGTGCTCCTTTCGTGAGGTAGTCTGCTATGTTTCGATCCAGAGGCGGGGACGGGAGATTTGGACATCCGTATCCAGGCAGGTCGGGATCACGGTGATCCACATGGTGATCCACCCTGCCAATGTTTTGAAATACTCAGATAAAGTCAGCAGGATTACGTTGATTTAGACTGAGAAGAGGAGGATTTCATTGTCCGTATTTTTCTGATCCAGATTACAAGTTTTGAAATACTGGGCCCAGGGTATCCACTCCGAGCTATAACTACTTTGACACAGTTCATTCCGGTGTTTGGGATACCAAAAATTTCTCAGAGCCATCAAGGCTCGAATTCCACGTCCTGCATGGTTGCCAAAATCCTCCAGCAGCTTCACATTAAGCATAGTAAAGCTTCGGCTTATCATGCGCAATCACAGGGCGCCTAGAGCGTTTCCATCAAACGCGTAAATCTTTACTGCGCTCTTATTGTACTGTGGTTACTTTCTCCAGCATTCAACACTTCACACATCATACTCCACTGCACACATGACTGTCCCTTCACATTACATTTCATACATACTTTTGGTTTATTTTTATTAAGTTAAGTTATTAAGTTATTAGTTATTAAGTTTACCTTATTAAGTTAAATGATTTACTAATAAATTAATTTTGATTTGTTATTTCATGTGTGGACTCCCTTTTTGCCACTAACTGGCCCAGTTTGTGACACTATCTAATGAATGACTGCCTTCCTTAGAGAATGTCACAGTGTTGCCACAAAGAAATAGTTTTACCATGTTCATAAATCAGTGCAGAATATAAAACCACAGGCGAACTGTTAACAAAACGTCCACGTCAGCTTTATTTAGTTTGATTTCTACATTAAATTTTTGCTTGTGATCATGGTAGATTGTGATAATACACTATCCTCTGTATTATATCTTATCCTTTAGTGTGCTGTTTGTCAAAATAACAGCAAACTCCTGTTCAAAAGGTAAATAGTTTCTGGTGCACTATCATCTTCATCTGTTTAACATTCATTCTGTAAACTGAACGTGGCTTAATGTAATGTAAGCTATTGGCAAAAATCATCAGCATTTCACCTATTACCTCTATCCCTGTGCTCCTGCCTGGCTCCCCCAGTCAAGATGTTCTGGACTGGCTATTGTTTAAACTAACATTAACATTAGTCCAGGACCACTAAACCGTGTCATGGAATATATTTAATATTATATAATAGTATATCCTGAAGGTGTGAACACATACTGCCATCAACACTACACTACAGTTCACTATTGTACTATTTAAACTACATTAACTGACTTTTTTTTTTTTTGACACATCATCACCTTTTAAGTTGAAATTGCAGACCTGTTAGTGCACATCCAGCAGAATATGAAGCAACATTAGCATTCAAGTCAAATACTTTCCTTTTAACTCTGCACATGTGGAAATATTTGTCTCTTTAGCTTCTTAATGCTCCACAATATTCACCAACTTGTCACTAATTTTCTCTGTCAGCAGTGTGGCACTAAACAGATACACACACATGTATTTTTGGAGCGTTTTTGTTGCATACATTTAAGCACAAATTTCTTTGAGACAGACCACATGTCATAGTCTAGTGGTGGCTTTTCCTCATTTCCTGTCATTCCTCTGTTTTCCCCTGCCCTTTTGTGTTTGTCTCGTCTCCCTGAGTGACCATCATCACAGCTGCCAATCTGTCTCACCTGCAACTAATCCACTAATCAACTCATCAGTATATCTACCCCGGCTCTTCATCCAGTCTTTGCCAGATCGTTGTGTCACCCACAGGCCTCTTTTGGAAGTTTGGAAGCTTTCTTTGCTCTTAAGCAGTCTCTTTGTGCACAGGACCATTACCACCACCACCTCCTCCTCCTGCCAGAAATCTGCCTGCCTGCCCTCTCCACCTACTTCTCCCCTGGCAGCCCAGATTGCCTGTCCTCTACCATCTCACGATTCCCCTGCTTCAGCTCTGCCATTTCCTCCTTGTCGGCCAGTCCCAGTTCCTGACCTCCATCTAATATAACCCCTGTTTGAAACACAGCCGCAGACTTGGCTGTGTTTCAAACAGGGGTTATTTTGGGTCTAATCTGCAGCAACATAACACTACATGGGTGTTATGTATTTCAGCAGTTATGGTAATGGTACAAGATGCTGTGTTTAAGTAGCACAAATATGTGCTTACACAAATGACACAGATGTGTTGAGGACAACCGTCTGTTCTTGGAAGGAGGAGGATTGCAAAGCAGACAAACAGGACAAGAAAAAAAGAGACAAAACGCTGCCATCAGCTGGTCCACTGATTTTATTTTATTTTATTTTTTTATCCTATTTTATTTTAAATGCAATCCACAAAGCTACATTTTAAAGTTTATTTCCAGAACAAGCACAATATTTTGAGTATTTTTTTTTTTCAGTGTGCATGTCTGTGTTCAGACTGGATTTTCACATATTTTCAGAAAAACAAAACAAAATCACAGACAAGACAGTTACAGATTTAATTACAGATCAAAGAAAAACACCCAAGTCTTCAGTACATCTAATCCAATACACACTGGCTTGTGTTAAAACATTTTGTTGTATATGACACTGAGTTCAGTTCGGAGTTTCTTGAAAGACGGCCTGTTTCGGGGTTCGTAGTGCCAGCAGCTATTCATTATCCTGGAGATTTCCACAGGGCAGCTGTGTGGAGCAGGCATGCGGTATCCTGAAACACATCAGTCAAAAGAGGGATAAAGATACTCTTGGCACTCTACATATTTTCTTCAGAAAAGCACAATGTAGGATGTTTTTCTGGGGTTTTTTTTCTTTACCTCTCTCCACCTCATCTCGTGTCTGTTGGTTGGTCATGCTTGTGTAGGGCGTCATTCCCAGGGAGAAGGTCTCCCACAGTAAGACACCAAAGCTCCAGACATCGCTCTCTGTGGTATAACGACCTTCAAAAGAACAGCAGGGGGCAGTATTGACAAAGGCACAGGCACAGGTCTGTTGTCAGTTTTAATGAACTCTTGGCTAAGAGTCAGGAGAAATGTTTCTGGTTGTGACTGGAGCAGAGGCAGTTCTGGCATACCATAGTTCAAGGCTTCAGGAGCTGTCCATTTGACAGGGATCTGTCTGAGGCCGCCCTCTGTAGAGTAGACACCATCATCTTGCTGCCGGGACATCCCAAAATCACTGATCTTCACCAAGTTGCCCTCTGCAACCAGACAGTTTCTTGCTGCCAGGTCTCTTTAAAATAAGACAACAGCACAGAGGGAGAAAGATGTAAGAGGGATGTATGCAGAGGCTGATGAAAACTGGATACAAAAGATACAAAAATATCACGCTCTGTATGAAAATAGTGAGAAAAACAGACAGGGCTAAAAGGAGGGAGAGAACAGGCGTTCTTGTCATGTCTCTGGTGTTGCGTGTGAAGCAGTTTGACATGTAGCGTTACAGGCTGAACAGCTACCAGCAGTCTGCTCTGATCCATCCCTGCTGGGCAAATTGTACAGAGCTCCTGTAATGAGCCGGGTGTCACAACCTCATGTCTTCTCCAGAGCATCGACACCCTCCACTGATGCCTAACCCAAAGCACAGCAATCACTCCCACTCAACAACAGACGCCTTAAAACACTACAAACACCAGGCGTACAATACCACCATTTACAGGATTTTCAGGCGTACTTATTCTTGCTATATATTCGGATCTCAATTTTGAATTAAATTTCTTTTAACAAAAGCTTGTTTTTGTTACCTTTTGGCTACATACAAACATACAAAACACCATATGTGATTTTTATCACAAGTTCCAGCTCAGAGGCTATGTCTGTGCAGCTACAGTCAGTTTGACACCTATTTTTTTTCCTTCCTCATACAGCTGATTTTAAAATGGTATTACCAGTGTGCAAGAGTGTACAAGGTTTTAACACTTCTATATTAAGCTGACTGCCTCTTTTATACTACCAACCTTTACTTTAGGGAAAAAACAAAGGACTACAGAGAGGGAACCTTTTGTGGACCAAAATAACGTGTCTATTAATGTCTGTATGGACATTCTGTTATGAAACAATTTTCAGTCAGCTGTTTGACAGCTACATTAGCATATGAGGAAGTAGTAAGTGTTGGTTTACAGTTTCTGTAAATGAAGTGAATGTCAGGGAAGTAATCTGGCTGCAGCTTGTACCACCGTAGTTTATATGACAGCTACAGCGCACTTTATGTAAAATGAACACATTTTAATATTCAGATAATTACTTTTCACTGGAACCATTTTTGTCAAACACACTGCTATGCTGTGTTATATATGTTTCCTCATGGTGGCTTTGTCTGTAGACAAAGTGCACTGTCCAGTGTTTTTTTTTTTTTTTTGGTTTGTTCTCCAATCATGACAACCTGAAACACTTTACTTCAAAGTATTGTTTACCACAAAGAGATTTTTGCTTATCCAGAACGTGACCGTTACACCCACACTGAACGAAATCATATGAGCCGTTCTCTCAAACTGGAAGTGGGACGTTGGCTACTTCCCCAGGAAGAATGGCAGATCAATGCAGTCAGATCACATTTGTGCATTGTTTGTTGGACATATATAATCTACCTACACACAAAGGAGATGCTGAATCAATGCATTTTAAAATGAATATTTTATTAATTTTTACATTTTTACATGATGACTGATAATGCATTTAAAGGTTTTAGGGGGCTTGTTGTCAGACATGCATATAACATGTCATGGAAAAAATGAATTACACCATAATATCCCTGCCCATTACTGGTGAATTGCTGTAGCTGTTTTAGTTTCCTATTAACTAGACAGTCATAACAGCTCTGTGCGAGCATTTGCATTTTGCTAACAGTCATTTAGCAAATTCGTTGATCAATGAGTCAATCAATGAATGATCAATGAGTTAAAAAAGTTTATACCACATATTTGTGTCATATAATCCCATTTTAACTGTCTACAAACCATTGCTCTTTAGTGAAATAGTTTGACAAAAGTGGAGATTACCTGAACCATCGAGTGGTACAACACAGTTAGTAAGCTACAATAATTTCCTCCATTTTTAGGCTGTCATGCTGTGTCTCATTTTGCGTACTTGCACTTTCTTTTGTGAGTTCCTGTGTAGTTCACAACGTCAGTTATGAAAAAATGCAGTGTACTGTGAGTATCCAGATATTGCACTCATAAGGGTAAAAAAGTTAAGTGTGAAACGTTGGACACTACGCTATGTAGAAAGGAAGGGAGCCCCTGTATTGTGAAAATGGTGGGTGCTAGAGCTGAAGCGGTTGCAGTTAATACCGCAATAAACAAATATGTTGTGTATGTTTTAGATTTAGATTATGGCAGTCAAATGTTGGTGCTGTGCACAGTTGCAGTTCGGCAAAGAAGAAGATAAAAGACTGTTAAAAAGTTTTTTTTCTAGTAAGTGCCCATATTCAAATTGAGACAACCCTACCCTGCCCAAATGAGCACACTACACCAGGAAGTACATAGCACACACAATCTACAGTGTAGCATAAGTATCCAAATTGAGACATCAGGCTATTCTACATTGTACTGTCAAGATGGCTTAGTATTAAAGTTTAGAGCTCTCTCATCTGCAGGCTTTAGATTTTCTATAGATGGTTAAATCCTTAATGTTAGTGTCTTTAATTTAAATGATAGAAAATCACAAACGTACCTGTTCTTGATTTAATGATTTTAATTATTGTCCCTACCAAGGGGGCTCTGATAGACAGACAGACAGACAGACAGACAGACAGACAGACAGACAGAGTGAGTCACCTGTGGATACACTTCTTGCTCTCCAGGTACTCCATGCCAGATGCTACATTTTCTGTCATTTTGACCAACAACTTAGGCTTCAGACTGGGACCCTCATGCCGCAAGAAGGACAGAAAATCACCACCTTGAAATGTGTAGACACACAGAGTATATGAAGAGTGATGATGGAGGAACAAAGTGTGGAAGCAATAATGGTACAATAAAGCTCAAAGCTGTTGGTTAAACAAGCTGAGCGATATAACGTCCAACAAGGCATATTTACCTTGAATGAGCTCCATGATGATGTAGATGGGCTGTTTCTGAGTGCACACTCCTATCAGCTTCACAATGTTAGGATGGTTGTACTGCTTCAGGATTCTATGAGAGAGGAGTACAGAGTGGGGTCAGTGTGTGTGTGTGTGTGTGTGTGTGTGTGTGTGTGTGTGTGTACTAACCGGGCTTCCATCAGGAACTTGCTTTTGTGCTCCGGGGCCAGGTTCTCTTTACAGGATTTTACTGCTACAGGAGTGTTATCAGAGCGTAAATGACCACTGTACACTTCTCCAAAGTTACCCTGTGTAGTGCAGACATCAACATGGTCAGTTAGATTGACTAGTTTCTTTGATAACTGTTATCATGTGTGCTCACATTTATGATGACAGTGGTAATGGGAGATAAGCATGTTCATTAATTCTATCCAGTTTGAAGTATTTAACTATGGAAATAAATGGAAATCAAAAGGCAAGGCAGCACTGTGTTAAGTGTCCTTTAAAAATGTCCTTCAAACAACGTTTTGGTTAAATTGGCCGTAAAGTTAAATTTGAAAGATGGATTTGCACTTTTCAGAGCCTATTTTAATACAATATTCACATGGTAACATGCACATTTAAACCAGTAATGAAGGGGTGGCCTCTTGTTCTGTCTGCTCACAGGCAATAAAAGTAAATACTGTAAGTATGTCTTCCTTGCCATTTGACCAAACTTAAGTTTCATGCAAATATATTCACATATCTGAGTCAGAGTCAGAGCAACACATGGTGACAATACTCATGGCTAATTCTGTTAATAAGCGTAACAAAATGCAATGAATAAAAAAATATTATTATGCTTTTCCTCGCTTAACACTACGTTTCTGTCAACAGATGTTAAGTTTACCCACCCGTCCAATGAGGTTTCCCAAGATAATATCATCGTGTTCCAGGACCCACTTGTCCTAAAAGGGGTTAAAAATAAACAATGAGACACACAAAGTAGTGCCGTTTTAAACTGTGAAACGAGCAAGGCAGGAGAGGAAAGAAAGGAGGAGAGAATTTAAATAAAAATCAACAGAGAGTAAGTTTGGATTTGCATATGTGCTCATCTGTGACAACTATCGAAGCACTTTAACAGGAATTAATTTGTTAAAGTGACAACTATCGAAGCACTTTAACAGGAATTAATTTGTTAAAATAGTGTGTTATAAAGGATAATACACATACAAAAGAAGGGAGGCAAAGGAAAGAGTACGTTTGTGTGTACCTTTACTACAGGTCTCTTCAGCATTATGTCAGACTTCTTGGTGATGTGTTGTCGTGATGATAGTAGATGATGGATCAGCTGTGGGATACTGTGGAAGCTGTCTCCATCCAGACGGTACATATTCTACTGACACACATGGAAAAGCATTTACACAAGTGAGCTGATGTGCAAACACACAGGAAGGAAAGGAGAAAACCTTCATGACATAATGACAAAAACATACAATGACAAAATAGCTTTTTAAACGATTGTTTAAATAGATTGTGGAAGTGTTTTGTTCTGTTCAGCAGATTTACTTACATCCATGTTCTGAATGAGAAAATGCTTGCAGGCTCCATCCCAAAGCACAGAGAGCACATAACCCTGCTTCTCGTGACTCTTCCTCACCAAGAAGTCTCCATCATTCTTCAACAGCTGCTGGACTTCAAGTCTGGGGATGGCTCCGTGGTACCAGTCCTGCTGCCCCAAAGGACGATCCACCTCCTGCACAGTGTTAAGGCCCGGAAGCACCTGAAGGCAGGAAGAGAGGAAAAGCAGAATCTTTAAAGCTGAGAATAATGAAACAATAACAGAACAAATAAAAAAACAACACTAAGAAGTGATGGATGGTGGATTTTAGGGTGATTCTGCAGAGATTATCTGGTTATACTTCAAAGAAGAGTCTGTAATACTTTAAAGTCTAACTCAGCCAGCTTCAATGCCTCCAGTGTAGCACAGAGTTGGGAGTTGGAGAGTGAGAAGTACTTCACACTTAAAGAAAACAGCGAATAATTTAGGCTTGAAGTTTGGAGAATTGTTGACAGCAAAATATTATTTGCTGAAGATGTTCTGGTACAACTGATGTTTCTGACAGATAAAAAACTGAAAGACTGACTGCACAAGACCTTTTCCTGTTGAGAGTATGTGTGCAGGACAGCTGTGCTATGGCTGCCTGCATGCTATCATCTGTCATCAATGACAAAACAATGAAATGTAAACTGCCTGCCTGAGAAGTAAACTTAGTTTTAGGTCAAGCAGAATTTGGAAAGGAGTAACTTGACCGACAAAGCTGACCTCAATAAGTCCAATGATGCCTTCAGGAGCACGAGACCCCAAAGAAAGATAATGTTCTTGAATGAACTCAGACGCACAGTGGATACACTTTCTAACTCTGTCACTTTCTTCAAAACATGATGAATTGTTTGTTGTGTGGTGGGAGGTTTGTGCCTACAAAAACAGGCACTGCAATAGAAGTCAAGGACAGGGGAAGTGGAAAAGTGAGGAAGGGAAGTGTCCTTCACATGGAACAAGTGTCCTCCAATGACACCCTGACAAATAGATATTATTTAGTGTGTACAGTATGATGCCAAACAGGTCAGTATGAGCTCTTGTACTCTCTCTATCATTGTTTTGTATCTAATCGACTGTAATTCAGTACCTACCTCATATTTGGATTTAAATAGGCCACTCAGATTGTTTAAAATCCCGTCCATGAGGAGTTTGGTGGAGGTTTGGCCGTGATCCTGAAAAAAGGAGATCAAGAGGAAATTATGTTGGTCAGTAAACATGTAAAAAAAAAAACAAAAAAAAAAACACACATATACACACACAAAACTGTCTGCATCCAACATAAAATGCCCTCTCTTCCCTAATTTCTTTAATTTCTCTTACTATCATAATGAAAGCAAAAAATAGGCCCAGTTACAAATAGTTGTTTAGTGGTACAGAAAGCAGGGCTATGATTATGGATTAACTTTGAAATGGTTGATGAATGGTTAATATGAATAGCTGCTATAAAAAACAAAGATGTGGACCTGAGTAACTTTCGTGTCACAAATTTGGTGCGTTTGGAATCAAACACTAAAAGTCTACAAAAGTAGTCAAGACCACCTAAACCAAGACCAAGTCAAGACCAAGACCAGACAGTAAATAGCCTACTTTTAACAAAAAAATGCACAAGCACATTTAGTGATGTTTCACACAGGACTTCACACAGACCATCTATGAGATCCAGGGGCGTACTCCACCAAAGAATATGTTGTACATTTTAGTGTCTGGTGCACTTTGAGAACAAAATTGAGAGGCTTGATCTATGAGGAACTTTGTGCTCTTGTGAACAATTTTATTATGACACAGTCCCCGAGATTTTCTTTCATACATTTTCTTGTCTGAATACTTTATGGTTAATATTAAAGGTGCTCCGATCAGGATTTTTCAGACCGATAACTGACCGCTGGCAGCTGTATCAGCCACAGTTCACAGCGTCTACTTATAGCCTATTATATATTTTTATTTATTTATTTTTAACCATTCATAACAACACATTAAATATTAAAATTAAGTAATGATATTGTGAATTGAAAACAGTTTATTTATCAGCAAGCAACATGTGCAACTCTATTACTGTAGAGACAACTGAAACCAGAGCAGCCTAAACCTGGTTATTAGAGAAACTGGATTTTAACAACAAAGCGTTTCCTGCAGAGGGACAGTGTAACAAGGGAGGAGGGTGTTATGTTTATTTATATCAGGTTATTAGTAGGAAGTTAGTTACAAAACTGAACTAGTTCACATCCATTTTTTTTTTTGAGCTGCCTCATAAAATACTGAGTTTGATTTGTTGGAAAAATTTTGCAGCTGTTGGCTTGTGGTCTTGTGGTCAAACCTCGACCTGAATTCTCCTGTCCTTTCTTTAGTTTTCTGTGCCACGCAGGTGTTTAGCCTCTAACTACAGACTGTAGAACAACTTTTTGAACTGTTTCTTTGCAGTTCTCACCACAACCTGTTTGACTCTCTTCAGCACTCTCTTCAGTGTCGCAAATTAAAAGTGAAACTTGTGTTTTGGCCGAAGTGTAAGCGTAAGTATTTTCAGTTAATAATTAATAATTCATTAATAATGTATGGGAAAAAATTATTAGGTGAATAACAGGAAACGCTGGTGATATCGCTGTAGTTGTGACTGGTCTTGAAAAAACAAGAAAAAATGCAGTCGATTCGAAGAGACAGAAACCATCAAAAAGTGATCTTGTAAAAATGACAACACTGATATTAAGTAAATATAATGTTATATACCATGTTCACTATCTGTGTTACCATGCTAATGTTTGCTATTTAGCAATAAACACAAAGTACAGCTGAGGCTAAAGGGAAATGTCATTTTGTTTCAAAACAGGCCTCATCCTCTCAGGATAATGAATATCTGTACAGAATCTAATATAGATAAATCTAATAGTTGTTGAGATATTTTAGAATAAAATAAAAACAGCCTTTGAATGTAATATCTTGAGATATTTTAGTCTGCACCAAAGTGCTGGACCGAACATCAGTCCAAACATTGCAATCTCTGGCGCCATGTAGCTAGTGACTCATACCCTGGCTTGTTTTTAGGATACATGCAACCCACAACCTCCTTTTTAAACCTGACTGAACTAATAATTATAGAAGCTAAAATAAAAAATACAAAGAAAAGAAAGATAAAACATACACTACTAGCGTTGGAAGAAAGTGAGACAGTGTCTGCATCCAACTTTAGAGCAGAGGGAGGTTCTTTTGAGCCGAGCTGGTCCAGTTTCTCCTTCAGATGAAGCCTCTGAACCTCCAGCTTGACTCTCATGCCCTGAGACAGAGCAACCTGCTGCCGGGACTCCTCCATTGCATGTCTCTTGCTGAACTGATAGACCCTGCCAAAGTGAAGGGAGGTAAATTTAAACTTGTGTGGGACCTTTTCTGTGTCAGCAACAAAAACGGTTGTACAAGTCGATAATACGACACAAGAAGACAGTACAAGAGCACACAGACATCAATAAAGTGACTGTCTGTGCAAACAGGTTTGTAGATGCTTCCTATTGACTAATGCAATCGATAAGAAGGCTTCTCTAGCGACAGCTTAGCCAGCCTTCGTACTGGATTTTGAGCAAATAAGACCTGTAATGGCCCAAGAGTCCTGCTAGAGACATGAGCAACACTTAATTGATTTTGACTTGATTTTTTTAATTTTCTACTGAACAGTTTTGTTTGGACCAACATGTTACTGCTTGACTTTTCAAGAAGTGATGGTGAGTAGGAAGACAGACATGAGTGTGCTTAGTCTCAGACACAGGCGTTCACAGGAGGTCAACCTCATACAGCATGTCAGTGTTGATTCACAAAATGTTCCTTCAAAGTATAAACCAAAGGGCAACATATACTCCACTCACCTCACGAATACCACCAGCACCATATGTGCTTCCCAACTGCTTTTTAAAGGCATCAACTTTTTGCAAATAAACATTGTTTTCAGTTGTTCTCCAGGACCTTGTTAATGACTCGATCACTCCCACAGGACTGCAAACCTCTAACACCTTCAGACAGCTTCATCAACCAAGACAAATTAGGGAACAGAGCTCTATAACTCTTTTCATATTGCTGTATTATAATTTATAAGGCACTTACAGCCTCCTGAGACCACACTGGCTATTAGCTGCTGCCCAGCCAAGAGCATACTGAACTCTCCTGATGGGAAGGACTTCCCGCAGAGGCAAACTTTGTAATTTGTTTCCACAGCTATGAAATGGTGTGAGTTTTTATTTTGAAACCTCCTCTATAACCTCTGAATATAACATCAGAGCATCATTGATTCTCCCTTGAGTCTGTGGTCCGCCCACCTCTGGCCCTTCTTGACACCTTCCTGCTCTGCCTCCAGCTCCAGCTCCAGATGTTCGAGCGAGGTCTGCTGGGAGGCCAGAGTCCGCGCCAAATCCAGTAGTTCCTCCTCTACCGCAGTCAGTCTGGAAGAAGGAGACAGAAATAATGTAAGTAGAGGAAGTAACTTATGCAAAGCAGTCAGAAGAAACAGGAGGTTAATAAAAGGAGAAGGAAGTACTTGAGACTTTAAAAGAAAGGAAATTGGAGTTTAGTCATCTGGATGAGATTGTGCTGCTTGCTCTCACTTGTGTTGTATTGTCTCCAGCGTGAGGTCGTTCAGTTCGATCTCTCTGGGATTTAGCTGCTCAGTGTCCTCCAGAAGACTGCAATCAAAGTCTGCACAGGCAGGAATCTCCCCTACAGACCTCCAAACACAAAAACACAGTATCATTGCTCAGCAGCGTTATCTTTCATGACTGTATTGTTAACATCTGAGGTGACGCTTTTCCTCAGTCTACCTGTTCTGGTGGATGAAGCTCTCATATTCGCTGTGAGGATCAATTGCAGTTATAGCAGTAGACATCTCCCTGTGGATCCGCACAACTTCATGGTGGAGGAGAGTGGAGATATCGAAGTACTCCTGCAGGATCTCCTTTCTGGTTCAGAGGTCAGGAGGTGTAAAACAGAATTGAACAAAATAATGATGATCTTTTCAGTGATTTCAAGGAACATGTTTGTAAGTCTAATTCAAATGGTAAATGGACTGTATTTATATTTGTATTGTATTTGTATAACACAACACTGACAAATATATAAATATGACTTATTGTTCACTGTATGCAGTACAGTGAACAATAAGTCATATCTCAAGCAACAACACACAAGTTGTTCGAAGTATTGTTTTGGCATTAATTAAAACAAATAGCTGCTTGAAAGTTGAAACCAGCAGTTTGTGGAAAATGTTTAGACATTGATTTGTATTTAAAAGGAGAAAACTCCTGTGGTTTAGCTGATTATGTGTTTTTGAGGTTTGCATTCCTCTCATTTTTATTGTGTATGAATGGAAAACAGTCCACTAAATGCAAGTAGAAAGGCAGTACAAAGAATTACTGTAGTGTAAGTGATCTTACAGTATGAGCACCATCTCCTGCTGCAGAGTCTGCAGTGCACTGAGCAGTGCAGGCTGAATCTGACTGTAGTGGTGCTGATGGTAAACTTGAGCCGCTCGCACAGACAGTACATAATCATTATGCAGCTCGTAGAGTTTCAGTGAGGCCTTTATGTAACGTTCTTTAGCCTTGTCTCGTTCTTTATCTGCACACATGAAAGGGGCATTACGTCATGATGGAAATACACATATCAAATTACACGCAAGACAAAAGCAAAACCAGTCTGTCCCATCAGTGTGAAACTTTCTATTCTATTTAGAGAAGTGCACGATACCAGGATTCCCCACCTTTATTTGCCTCCTGGTACTTCCTCTTAGCCTGAGCTGCATCTTTCACTGCCTGTCTGTAGCTGCTCTTCAGCCTCTCCAGCTCTGTCTGGGTTACCTGAAACAGCACACATGCACACACAACAGCATTTGTTAACAGATGGAAAATAGATGTCACAAGGATGGGTTTTACTCAGAACTGGTATTTACGTGGTTAAAAGCAGTTACATGAGTGTGAAAACAGCATAACACAGGAAATGGACAGCGGACCGTTTCACTGCAGAGGAACACGAAAGGAGAGACCTACGAGGAAATGATCTGACCTTTGTTGTGTTGTTGGTGGCAGTACTTCAAAACTCTACCTGATAACATCTCTTGACATTGTTGTTCAGCTGCAGTCATGACTTGAAATCTAGCTATTGTGCAACCACACGGTGATGCACAAAAGATAAAGTCATATGAGCTCCGTCTGCACAGCAAAGTAAGAAAATTGAAATTAAAAAAACAGCCAGCTAGACGGCCAAACTATGACCCAATATGGATCACTGGAAATGAACACATCATTTGCCTGGTGTAATTGGGTAATAAAAATAGTGCAGAGCAGCCATCAGTTTGATCAAAATGCATTTGCACACACTATTTCCAGTCTATTGAACCTCATTTCATGTGACTTCTATCTATTTATAAAGCTGGCACTGCAATACTCATCTGCAGACAGAGATGATAGACTTGTGAAAAACAGGAAATAGATTTTAAGATAACACTTTCCTTATTAAGATTCATGACATATATGTGAATACTCTAAGACTATAACTGTTTAATATGTTTACTTTCATTTGAAATGACAGAACAGGTTGTGAGAATTAACACTGAACTCAAAAATACAAAAGTATTGATGATCATTTTTAAATATATAACTATTTAAAGATGCATAAAATGTAAACGTGTGTGAGAAAAGTGCGAGTTTACGCAGTTCAGTTTATCAGTTCTTGGACCACTGACAATTATCATCATCATTGATCTTCACATCAACATTATCTTTTTCTGAGAATAAGAGACATTTGCATTTTGCAAAATAGCCGGGCCGGTTTTTGCTATGGGCAATGTGGGCGACCGCAATCTATGTGAGCGCCCTGAAAAGAAAAAAAAAACTTGCCAGTTTTCTATACTTCTCATTTCCACGTCATGTTAGTGGAGTGGGCGCTCTCATTGTCACGTCAACTTACTGCTGAGAGTCATACAGGTTGTGTGTGTGTGTCAGAAGAGCCACAGGGAGGGGGGAGGGTGATAGACTGATCCCAGGCGGCAGGCCACACAACACAAACTGCTTCAAATAAATTGTATTTCATTCCTAGAATTAACATAGACCCATATACCTACATGTAATTAATTGGATTATGTGAAAAAAAAAAAAAAAAATCTGTTCAGTCATCTACGTGACCTCATGTGACTCCGGTTGAGTGACGGACGTCGGCAAAGGTATAGTGGTTAATGATGACGAGTGTTTATTAGATGACTGTATTTGGTCGTATTTAGTTTTGCTGAACTAGCAACTATTAGAATTGACATCATGTCATGCAACTAATTTCCCCCATAGGCAACCTAGTCTGGTTTTTGTTTGCAACACAACAAGTGGGGTTAGTTCGCCCAGGGCGTAAATGTAACCAGGACCGCCTCTGAAAATAGCAATGGTAATCAAAGTTCAACAACTAAAAGGTCAACAGCTACTTTAAGCAGTGAGCACTTTTGTAAGAGCTTCACCTTCCTCCTGGCATGATAATGTGTGTGTGTTAGTCACCAGGTATGCATTAATGAACTGATTTTATTGTTAACTGTAGTGCAAAGTATCACAGTTTTGTAACCTTGAAGGCTCGGCTACACCAAGTGTGTCTGTCACTTACAAACTGTAGCTGTGAATTCAAAGTTAGGCATTTAGCGCAACAAAGCATGAAATCCAGTATTGAGGTGTTTATGAATTTAACACAGCGTGTAATCCCTTCAAGGACATAGCACATGGACATTCTCAGTTTCCTACTTTCATTTTCACTAAAACTGCAAACAAACGTGCTCCTGTGGTTTTATACATTGGTAGTGTTGTGTTCTAAATTATTACATTATTGTGAAACTGTGCCCCCCCCCCAAGACTATAATGGTACCATCAAAATCTAGAATTATTGCATCCGTATTAGTCACAAACCTTGCTCAGTTCCTGCTTCAGCAGGTTCCACTGCTCGGAGTAGGTTTTGCGGAGCTGCTGTTTGTCTCTGATGAGCAGTGTCAGTTTGCTGATGGGACCATCCAGCAGATCCTCGGAGCATTTCTTCATCACCTGACTAAGACTGTCCGTCTGAGAGACCAGCACTCCCCAAGACTGACAGAGGGACAGAGTTCAGGAAGACACAAGAGAACGTGAATAAATAGAGCTCACTATGTTCTGTTTGTTTTTTCAAGATGTGAGCTGCGTCATAAAAATATTCAATAGATTTAAATAAAATTTGAGAATATCTGACGATGGAACAACAAACCTAATTTTTTTTGCATTGGAGGCCAGCATATATATATATATATATAATATATATATATATAATATATATATATATATAATATATATATATATGCTGATGTTTAAATATCTAGTTTTTGAGAACATCTTTACAAATTTAAATAATTAATCAAATTAATAGATTGTGACAAAAAAGGTTAAGGCCATGGGTCATGTACCCACTCTGGAAAATACAGATGTCTTTTCCAATTATGTTTAATGTAATGTGTAGTTTTTAAACTTCTGTAAATAGCAGCACCAGCACAGCATTAAATTCACAAGCTAATTTCTGATCTGGATACTGCATAAATCAACATTCTGCTTCATAAATTCTTTATATAGGAAGCATTTTTGTTTTATGATGTTGAACCTCATCTTGATTTTGAAAAAACAAATATGAAATAAACTGAAGTCACATTCTGTGCATTGTGTAGTTGCTGTCTCCCACTTGAATGAAAGAAGATCAGTTGATGTTTCAGGTGTATGAGTCCTCACCTTGTTGAGCTGGCTGATGTAGTCCAGTCCTGCACCGAGCTGAGGCCGGTCTAGCTTCTCCACTATGGCAGTCATGTGGTGCAGCTGCACTGAAAACTCACGCTCACTTTTAGCCCGCTGCCCCATCCACTTCTTCATGACCTCCATTAGGTGAAGCTCTGAGTCCAGCAGCCGCATGACAGCTGAATGTGCCTGGGGGCACCAAAGGTCCTCCCCAAAACCCATCTCTGAATATTTAGACTCTCCGTCTACAGCAGTTCGGTGTTCTCACAAGCAGGACACAAACCGAGTGTTGAGGTAGCTGCAAATGACCAACTTGTTAGTCCTCTGTGGTCACAGAGTGCTTTCATTTCCCTGTGAGAAAAAAGAAAAAAAGTCTGTGTGAGGCAGTACTTCCTCATGTCATATGTTTGAATGTACCTCTACTTGAAATTGTAATTCTGCTTTCATTTTAAAGTTGTTTCATGAAACAGAGCACTGAGCTTGAAATACATATTATAGAAACCAATGTTCATCTTTTTTAAAACAAGAATGTACATTTACTTACTTGTATTTACTACTGAAATGATTTATAGATATTGAGCGATAGCATTCAACTTTGAGCAACCTTCTCTACATGCTGTTTTGTCAAACGAGTTAACTGCTTATTGCTTGTTGACCACATCAGAGTGTGAAACCTGCTGATGGTGTTGAAAAAAATAAAACATCTTTTCATTTTTCTCTGTACCACAGTGTGAGACCAGTCTCGCTCCATTACTTGTATTTATGACATGGTTGCTATTGGGTACAACCTCTCCATTGTAAACTCATTGGCTTAATTACACCAGCCACACATCATCAAATATACTCATTACTATACACAAAAGGGAGAAGATGGAACAAAAATGTGTTAACAGTGCTGCGCAGCTCAGGCACGTTTCTACAGACCGCAGAGGAAATGTCTGCTTTTATACTTAGATACATGTTGCTCACTTGGATACCAAAAAGGGCCCAACATACACTGTGATGATATGCAACAGACAGCCATGCTTTACTGAGTGATGTTCAAAAGATTTTGCATAAAAAACATATGATGCTTTGACTTCTTACAAGATTAAGAGTCTAAGTTTATGTCCAAGCTACCGGCTCTGTGAGGCTACACTCTCTGTGAGCCATAATAGTGCTTTGAACTAAATGCAAAGCATGCTAACGTGCGTAGTAAGCAGTAAGTTTTTTTTTACCAAGTTCACCGTCCTAGTTTAGTATGTCAGCATGATAATCTGGATACAAAATTCAAAGAACAACTAAAATGAAATTTGTTCATAGACCAGAGTATCGGACAAAAAAAACAAAACAAAAAAAACAAACAAAAACAACAACTAAGTATTGACCTGGTGATGGCGATAGATGAAAAGTTAAGGGATCAGCAGTTGTTACATTTCACCCTGAGGCAGAAATGAATGTTGTTGCATCAAAAAAAATTTGAATTGAATAAATACAAATGAAACTATGAAATAATAATATGACTAAATTCTGGAAAATATATTAATCATTTATCGGTTTCTGTAATCATTTTAAAGATGTGTTAAAACTCATTGTGTCACGTTATTTTATCATTTTCAAAATGATGTTTTTTTTTTATATAATTTGATTACATATAGATTTGATTGATCAGTTCAATAATGGCAATTACAGTTTTATTTCATGTTAAGTCTTAATTAGTCTTAATTGTTTTTTAATTTCTAAGATTTTTTTTCTTTGGCTTTTAAACCTTTAATTGATAGAGCCAGCTGAAGAGTAACAGGAAGGTAGGGCCATATGCCGCCACAAGGCCTGATCCTTTGTACATGAGGACATGCTCTACCAGGGCGCCCCTTCAGTGTCACTCTTGAGTTGAGAAGTTGGAGGTGCTTTTTTTAGGAGCCCATTGTCCCAAAAGTCAAATTAGTTAAATCATTAATAGAAAAGAAATTTGTTAAAAATATCTTCTCTGAAAGACTCAAAGCTACAGTGCTTTACAAATGAGAGTTCATAAAAATGCCATCCACATTATTTTTTACACTTGATCGGTTCGGCTTAGGTGATTGCTTTGTTAGGTGGGTGATGGTCCTGTACATAGACATATATACACAGACGCCGCATTGAGTGGGTTGGTCGTTGGTCGCGATACGTAAACGGCGCCGCCATATTGGATCGGGCAGATCTGCCGGTAAACTAATACAAGGAAATGGACTGAACTTCATAAAGCGCCTTTCTACAAAGTTCTTTAAGTTAATGTCTCTTATACACCCATTCACACACACACTAATATATCTGGGAAACAAACAGGCACAAAAAACAACGTATGTAACTTTTAAAGTGATGATTATAAATGTTTACTCCTTATGTAAGCACCAAACCAACTTATGTATTTTTCTAATGCTAAGTGTTTACGGCTACTAATGTGTGTAACACTGTTACTGTGATGATAAATATTGAAATATTTATATTTAACATTTAATCAGTGTCTATAATAACCACATCCTGAAATATATATATGTGTGTGTGTGTGTGTGTGTGTGTGTATGTGTATGTATGTACACGTTAGTGCTCTTTATTCAGAAAACCCTCATGTCACATCTACATTTCAGGATCTGGTTATTATAGACACTGATTAAATGTTAAATATTTATCATCACAGTAACAGTGTTACACACATTAGTAGCCGTAAACACTCAGCATTAGAAAAATACATACATTGGTTTGGTGCTTACATAAGGAGTAAACATTTATAATCATCACTTTAAAAGTTACATACGTTGTTTTTGGTGCCTGTTTGTTTCCCAGATATATTAGTGTGTGTGTGAATGGGTGTATAAGAGACATTAACTTAAAGAACTTTGTAGAAAGGCGCTTTATGAAGTTCAGTCCATTTCCTTGTATTAGTTTACCGGCAGATCTGCCCGATCCAATATGGCGGCGACGTCGACGTACGATTCAGCGCTCAATGCGGCGTCTATGTATATATGTCTATGGTCCTGTATACCCAGTCAATGGCTGCAGTTTAACCAATGGACTTAAGGCCACAAATTTTGTGGTCCAGAGGGGGAGCAGACAGGGCTCTCCTTTGTCGCCAGTTTTGTTTGCGGAGGCTATTGAACGAGACCCTTTAATGACTGGATTCGATGTGTGCGAAAAATCACATAAAATTACATTATATGCAGACGATGTGTTGTTGTTCATGTAAACCCCTCTGTATCAGTCCCTTGTCTTATTATTGATTGATATTATTGATTATTTATCGGTTTGCTGCCTTTTCTGGAAATAAAGTTATTTTTTCCAAATCAGAGGCAAAAGGTAATTTACGTCAACCACCAGACAATCCCAATCCTTTCCCATTCAAGTGGTCCACTACAGGTTTCGTATACTTAGGCCTATATATTACACCTAATTTCAATCAGTTGTTTCGCGCCAACTTTAATCCACTATTCAATTAAATTAAAAAAGACTTGGAGAGATAGAACAATCTTCCTATATCATGGCTGGACCAAATTTCACTTCTGGGCTGGATCTCCCAGATATTAAGAGATATCAATTGAGTGGCCATCTAAGATACATAGCTGATTGGATTAAAGATGATGCTTTGTCAATCTGGCTTGATATTGAGAAGTCCCTATCCAATTGTCCTCTAAAAAATCTACTTTTTATTGATAAACTGAAATGTATTAAGCTTTGCAGCAACCCAGTTACAATTAATACTGTTAGAGCATGGAGGATTGTATGGCATATGGAAGGCAGATCAGGGCTTACGTCAGTTTTCATGCCAATCGCTGATAACCTGGACTTTCTCCCAGGAACCTTGGACAGGGCTTTCAAATGCTGGACAGCTAAGGGAATTTCTTCCCTGGGTGATCTTTTTGCTGGTCCTACAATCATGACTTTCAATCAAGTTATGGAAGTTATGGAGATTTTATTGTAAAGGATACATCTCTGCTGATATGAATGTCACACAGATAGAGAAACAAGTGCTTCTTTCTCATGCCAATGCTTCCATTAGAACCTTTTATGCTGGTCTAAGGGATTGCTCAAATCTCAGTGCTCGGACGCTGGGAGTGATCTGGGAGAGGGAACTGGGTGTTGTGATAACAAGGAGATGTGGGAGGACATCTGGGATAATGCAAGGAAAACAACTGTTTGTAACCAGACAAGAGCGATGCAATTTAAGATACTATATAGAGCACATGTTGGTCCAAACCATCTCTCCAAATACAGAAATTGGTGATTTTACTCACCGTTTCTGGTCCTGTGTAAAAATACTAAAATATTGGAGTGGTGTCTTGTTTGAAAGATTTCAAACAAGACCTGGTTTCCTGGTTTTCCTCCTTCTGTGTCTTCCCAGTGATTGTGTAACTGATATATATCAGAAGAAACTGTATAATATTATGACATTTCGTCCCAGGAAAAATATTCTTCAGCACTGGATGTCATATGAGGCCCCCTCAGTGGTGGGATGGCATAGGACAATAATGGAATACATACCTCTGGACTTTCTTACCTGTCTTCTGCACTCCAAAACTAATGCCTTTGAAAGAATATGGAAACAATTTCTTGACTATATTAATGTAAATATTTCTGCTATACTGACAAGACAGCATTTGTATATTTTTTTTTTACTGTTTATTTCCGTTTTCTTTCCTGCTTGGCAGCATTCAAAGCTGAATGAGCTACTGAATAGTGTTATATCAAAGCTATTGTACCTCACAAAGGTGTGTTTCTACTGTAGAGTGTGCCTTCAGACGCTCTTGAGGTACCTGTCCTGTGATGAGTAAGCCAAGGTGAAAACCAGACTTCACTCAGCCCCCTTCAGCTCCACCAATGCTCCATGTCTTTGCCAATATATAGATCAACTGGGAGCCAACGCAGATAGGACTGTGAAGACGGTGACAAGCCATCACATTCTGAGCAATTCTTCAGAAATGTGACAGGGAGAGTACTTCCAACACGTAAAGTACAATGAAGGAATCATTTGAGCAGGAATTTAATGTTGAAAATTCGGTTAGGATCCAAAAGTGACATGAGTGAGGACCAAAAACTCTTAGTGCTGTAGTCAAAGCTCTGTCATGTCAGAGCCTAGCAGTGACCACAAGTCTCATGCAGCTGAGAGCCAGGATCACAATCGCAGTAACTCTACCATGGTAAAGTTTCACAAGTATACCCACACTGATAAAACGTTGTTCAAATATAGCATTTTCAGATGTATTGGTGCCTTTTCAGTCCACAAGAACCCAGACAAGCTTAGAAGTCGCACATTTGTAGCACCTGTGAAAAAAATATTCTGTCAGACCTCAGACTAGTAAAGGCACCAAGAACCCATACATAAGGGAAACCATATGCTTAGATATTGCTTGACAAAACCTATGCAGACCAAGTGGCAATTTCTGTGGCTGTGAAACGGCAGTGGCCAGAGCCTCACACTCTGAGCTTCAGAAACCTACAGCTGACAGCACAGATACAGAAATTATGATACTGCACGTCAAGATAAGACTTTATTGATCATGGAGGAAAGTTCATAAGCTAATCATCTTTATCTAAAGTAATTAAAGTGGGTCTCACCTTCACCAGCTGCAAGTTGAAAATGATGTACACGAGTGCATTTATAATTATATAACAACACAATGACTGAATACTTATACTTCTTGTATTTTTAGATAATTTTGTACTTTTATTTAAGTAAAATTTTAATTGCAAGACTTAGTTGTAACATTATTTCTACACTATTATTATTAAGCAAAAAGGCCCATTACCTTAGTGTAAATAATACTGAATATAAACCTAAATATATAATAAAAACACTGCCATCAAACTTTTGTCCAATGTCTTGTTTTAAAATATTGTATAATTCAAAATATATTTGAAATATTATATTTATGTAGATTTATATCATCAAGTCATCAGGTGAGTGCATTTAAGTTAATAAAAACACATTCAAATTTGCATAGATCTTTATTTTTAGTAGAATCTATAATTGACATCAATTAAATAAAAAGGAGAAAAACAAGAGCAAAAAAATCTTTAAATTACAAGAAAATTACACTGCACCATTCATATAGTACAAAAATAGGCCTTATTTTAGAGTTATGTCCCATATGAAGATAGTCATTCTTGTACATTATTCATAGGTCACAAATCTGTAAGGTACTGTGTGCAGCCACAGGCCAGGGGCCTCACGAAGAGGCAGGAGGAAGTCAACAGAGTCATCTGAAGCTGCTCCACTAACCACATCCATCCTCTCACCCCAATCCCCCTTTCCATCATCACAAAGTGTTTCATTTATACTTAAAACAAGCATGTGCACACACAGACGCACGCAGATCTGATTCAGCCCTTAAGTTAATGGAGATGGGATACATTCTACCTCCTCCCTCCACAGCTGCTGAACATACAGGGTGCCACTGCAGGTCTTCAAAAAAAAACAAAAAAAAAAACAACAACAACAAAAGGCAAAATGATAAACAAACACAAGTGAAGGGGGTCGATGGACTGTGACAACCTGAAAGCAACACATCAGAACACTAAACAGACAGCATTAAAATGATTGTCTTTGGTTATGCCAAAGATATTGCTCCTATTAACTTCATCCGACTTCATATTGATCACTTCAGACTACATCCTAAGGCAGGACTGAAGCAACATTGAGCTCCATGTTAAATAGCTGTATAAAGAAAAAGCCTCCATCAATCCCACGAGCGAGTCTGTTCTTAAAAGCCAAGAGATAATTTGCCACCGATGTAATTTTTCTTGTAACATTCCTCCCATTTCGTTGTTTTCTACATGAAAGGGCTTCATGCTTCAATGCCGGTGAAGTGGCAGCTTCATAATGACAAGCTTCTTTCCAGCACAATTAGAGAACCTCTTTTATTTTTTTGTGTGTAGTTTCCATCGCACACTTGCAGTGAAGGAGTGAGATGGCTGCTAATGGTTTTCAGCAGCAGCTCTGTGATGCTTTGGAAGCACCAGCTACTTAATGCTGCCTGCATTCCTGATTTTCTTGAACACTTGAAAGCACATACGCTCAGAGTTGATCAGTTTAAAGTTTCTAAGAGTTTTCAAGCTGTAGTGAATCCAACATCGAGCTAAGATGAATGAATCATTCTGTGTATGTGTGTGTGCTCAACGGGGCTACAGGAACTTTTTCTGAACACCCCAAGAAAGTTGCAGGAGAAACTTTATTCTTTCTGGAAACAATTAAAATGCTTTGGAAGGCAAGACGCACAATGGATAATGTTGACAAGACTGAGCATCAATTAGTCAATACTAATGGCAACAAATTGGTCTAGAATTCCACATTATAGTTCTTCTAAAAATGCAAAGCATTCAGAGTTTAAGAAAATAATTTATGGAAGCAATTTTGGCGCTGCATTAGCCCATTATCTGTTGTTTACACACTTCGCACCAAGCTGGGAAGTCAATAAGATTCTGTGGCTCAAATCTAAGGCTGGAGTTATTACATTTTTAAATTAGCACCCTCCTTAAACCGGGGCTTAATCTAAATGGCAGTAGGCACTAATGTACATTACACAAAGCGATGCAACACACACTCGTTATTCTGTAGCCACATTATCTTTGTTCCTTTAGAGGGCACTTCTCTAAATCCACGCTCTCGGGTTGGTTTCCAAACCAGTTTAATGTTTCCTGGCTGAAACTGCAGCGATAAGCCAAATGCGCTACACCTGCACCGGCCATCTGAGATGAATTAAGCTTCCTGGCTCAGTGCTGCGTTTGAGCGCCATGTGCTCTCTCTGAACACACTTTTGCAATTTAAATGACATTCAGCGCTGCATATTTATGAATAATACCTTCCAAGCAGGGTTTCCAACAAAAGTGGTTAAATTGAAATCGATTTGTTTTGTGTGTTTGTGTATCTTCTCACCCTCCAAACAAGAAAACGTATGATTGTCAGTGACAAAGAGGTCTTCACTCCTGTAGGAGCCGACCAGGTAAGAACTGAGTATGAAAGGTGAGGCAAAAAAACAAAAACAAAAAACAAACAAACACCCAGTTGATTTAGCACTTAAAAGCTGGCCAACAAGATCTATGGACAATCTGTCTACCCATTTTATTTTCAATAACTGGTTTTAAAGCCCAGGTGTACCTGCCCATGAATGCTGAACCTAAAGGCAATGCATTTTAGGAGATAGGAGTTTCAGGAGACTAGAATTTATTCAGCAGCTTTACAGTTTCTGAATTGCAATTGCTTGTTTCTTTTCTAAAAACATAAATTTGACTTACATCCCCCTAAATGGTTCCCGAGAAGTGCACCTACATATAATTTGACCTCTATAATCATTTAACAGCTCCTCTAACAGAGTATGAACCCTTGCTGAATGATATGAGAGGTAGATAAAAGGATGAGCAGCTGCAGTTTTCTATGCATGTCATCACCATGACAACCTCTCTAGCAAGCTCCACTGTTTTTTGTACTGGAAATGGAAAAAAATCATAATAATTTCAACATAGTAGAAATACGGCTACTCTGGATTAAATCATGAGATGCAACAGCCAGCCCGTGAGAAAAAAAAAAATCACTTTTAAACAATCTTCCCTAAAGGTATGATTAAAATCTCTCAGAATAAATAGTTGCTGCAGTATCATTCAGATTATAATTAATTCGCTGAAGAGATACACTAAAGAGATAATCTGAAATTCAGATTAGATGAAGACAGGAGGGTAAGTGCCGAGGCTATGATGGCATGTGAGGTCTCGAGGCAGGATTTCTCAACAGTATTCAAGACTTGAAGAAGAGAGCAAAGCCGAAGGGGGAAAAGAAACCCTCACGTCGTAGGGCAAATAAACATTATATGCAGTAAACTAACTCACAAACACCCACACACACACATTAACAAAGTACAGTCATGATATAAAGTGTGTGTTTGTAGTGCTAATGTGTAAAAAAAAAGGGTGGGGGGGAAAGCACTGATGTGTTGTTATGCGTCTGCTCTATGAAGAAATCAATCACAGGTAACTCAACACCTGCCAGCTGCTGTGAGAAGCTCTTGTGCTCAGCGGTCACATATTGTTCTGGGTCCCATCAGCACCTCGGCTGCTTCTCTCTCAGCCCGTGGGATGTGAGAACGTCAGACACAGAAACTAAATATCCCTGGAAGGCATTGTGCCTCAGGGTTGATAGACTAGCCTGTGTGTTTTTTTTTTTTTACTTCTTTAAATGTATCTCTCTTTTTTGGATGTGGTTTCAATGTGATGGATATCATTTTATAAGCGCAGAAAAATTCATAGTTTCCAAACTGGAATAAATGAAAGTCCATCTTGAATCCCAAAAGGCTGGGGGAAGCTTTGCTAGTTGTGTGACTCACAGTTTGTTCTGCCAGAGCTGAGAGCGATCTTTCCACATTATGTGAACAATAAAGTCACACTTAGATCAATAAGTGTACAGATTTTTAAAAAGACTGTATGAGAGCTTTTTTTTATTAACATATAAATCACTGTCTCATCATAAAAAGAAAAAAAGAGTGACATATTTAGAAAGCTCTCAGACAGTCTGTTGTTTCTCTAATGGTTTAGAATAATGTGTCACCTGTCAAAGTTTCCGACTATTACACTTTCTGTGCATTAAAATGCACTTTAAAAATGTGAATCACTACAGATAAGTGGTGCTTTTCTGAGCCGATTTTGGATGTTGATGTCACTAAACAATATTTTTGAGAGAATCATTGTTTCCAAATCCGATTTCATGCCTCATAATAGTATTTTTGTTATCGCATTTAAGTTAAAGTACTAAATGAGACAGGGCCAGCTTTAGCTTCTCTATAAAGGGCGCTACACTGTTTATCAGATTTACACGCTCACATTCACACAGTCACAGGCATTCAGACATGTGCACGCACACACGCATATCTCTGGTCCTCGCATTCGACAATCTCGTCTGGCTACTGCACTGAGACCGATGGAAAGAGAAAAAAAAAAGAGGAAGAAAGCAAATAATAATCATTTGTTTACTGTAACAAAAAGGAGCTGGAGGGGAAAATGGACTCTGCACAGACAGACACTGTTAGTGATTGAGGGCAAGAGGAGGGAGAGAGCCAGTTTAATAGAAATGCGCCCAAGTGTGAACAGAGCAAAGCTCGGGCCATCCCGAGAGCTCTGAGAGACAGCGGCTTCCCATCAGGTCTCCCACAGCAGAGTGGAAAACTAGATCCTGAAGTAGGACTCAAGATGAGAACTTGGTAAGACAAAGACGGAAACAGAGGGAAGAAAGATAAAACCAGAAAAGACTGAAGGGACAGTTACCACAGCCCTGAATTATCAGACAAATGTGGGGGTGAGAGGATTTGAAAGCAGAAGAGAAGGAGGGACGTGGGGAAGGCATTAAAGAGCACTTTGTGTTTTGATAAAGGCAGTCCTCTCATTGTGGACGTCAAACTCTTCGTTTTCGGAGTCTGTATTTACCTCTTCATCCCCCCACACTGTCGGGATGCCACGGTAAGACACCACCCTATTTCCCCCAAGGCTGAAGCTGCCTGCGAGGCTGCCACCAGCCTCCAGAGAGGGCAGCTTAATGAGTGCGCCTGAACGCAGCTGCAGCATTAGGAAGATGCCAGCAAAGGTGGCGATGATGGCTATGCAGCTGAGCACGGCGATGGTGATGGGCAAGCGAGAGCTCTGCTGGAGATCCGATACCTTGTTCCCCTGGCCCACCATAAAGCTGCCAGGGGACTCGCGCATGAACTGGTTCAGGTGCAGGCAGGTGCCAGAGATGACATCCAGGGAGCTATGAGGGGGGCAGGACAGGCAAGCCCGAGGGCTGAGGCTGCTGCAAGTCAGGCAGGGTGATGGGCAGGGCAGGCAGGCTGGGACGGAAGCTGGTGGTATAGAGTTTCCCACTGTGTAGTTGAGGGGCTGGGAGCCCACTGAGAAGCCTCCTGGACATTCTTTAACACAGCCCTCCTGAAAGAGGTAGTAGCCGGAGTCGCACTCTGTAACAGAGAGAAGCAAAACTGAAGTTAACAGCCACACAAACATCCTTTACCTCTTCATATGAGTCAGAACTCAAAAACAGAGAACCAGGATTCATAACCAGACAGCCATGCATCCTGAGAGTACACTTAACATAGAAAGGCACAGAGAATCTGACATTTCTGTGTTTATTCAGCCATGAGTTGTTTGGTCTAAATGTTGAGCCAAAGTTTTGAGGCAATTTTAAGTTGCCATAATCACTTTTGTTAGTGCTACTTTTGTTCACTTGAAGAAAAAAAACGATATGATAGAGTGCAAAAAAGGCAGCTGAGTGCAGCATGTTTAAGCCAACAGAATAATTTCCATATGCAGCAGGTCCAGATGCAGACCATTGCCTATAATGGCAATTAACAGACTGTGGGTGCTGGGGGTAAGAGAGCTGAAAACAAGAGCGAACAGAAGGCGGAAAATCTAATTTACTGCAGGGTCTTGTCAACTTGTTAAAAAACAAGAAAAGAAAAGAAAGTGGTAGCACCCCAAGTCAGAAATCAGTGTGTACTACAGTGACAATAACATGTGATAATCAAATGTATGATAATACAATTCAGTTCACTCTTTAATGAAATCTGTACATGATCTTGTCCGTCAGTGTGTATGTACCTCTGTCAGCCTGTAGGGGTCAGACTGACAACATGTAGCTGGACTTTATCATGAGACCTTGCCTACAGCAGTATTTGGATCAGGTAGGAGACGGCAGTATGGACATCATTAAATTTAAATGAGATTATTAAAAATTAGACCTGAGGTAAAGTTTTATTTTATCTCATCAGAAGTTAGATGTTCATTTAAAATGGATACTGATGCTAAAGCTACATGATGATGTGTTCACAGGCAGAGTTTTAATAAGATGATTGTGTGACTGCCCACAGTTTAAACAGAAAGACACACAATGCAAACGGATGCAGCTGAGCATACATAGGGATGATATTTCATCTTCTGCTTCTCACAATTTCCAGGCGACATCACATTTCGCATCTCGACATGACTCAGAAATTACACAACCCATCCTCCGAGCTATTATGTCAGTAACTTCCTGTGAGGAACAAACCAGGGACAGGATATACCAGTCTTACCGATGCATATCTGCCTCAGGTCCAAAGTCTTACAGTTGCCATTGCCAGGCTGAGACTTGTCAGAGGAGCTGGAAGATGTTGAGCCAGTGCCATACAGAACCAAGACGAACTGGGTCAGAGTGCCTGAGTGGAGAGATAGAGAGAGAGATAAAAAAGTTAATTTAACCCAAGAAGAAAAGTAGGCCTGTCAAAAACAGTAAGGCACTCCCTAGGGTGGATTTGGTAAATGTATCCACTTCTCATTGTAGACGCTTAGATTTTCTGCATAAAGTGACAGAAAATGACTCCTTGGAATGTGTCACAATTTAAAAGACAGCATGCTTTCCCTCTTTGCCTAATAAGAGCATTATAAAGTGCAGATCTCTGAAGAATCTTTCAAGTGTCTGGGCCTTGTAAGAGGTTACACTTTAGTGAATCACTCCTTACTGAGGAGGGAAAGGTGAGACATTTATCTACATCTGTTTTCTGCGGTTTTCTTGGCTTCTGCATACTGTGTTGTGGGTGGACCTGCTATGTCCAGATTCAGATGGTTGTTGGTGGATGATCGAAGGGCAAACAACAAGAGCGAAGTATTCATTTCACTGCTTGATCGTGCTCCCTGCTATAAGAAAACAGATTGCTGCACAGCTACGGAGAGTCAGCTCCAGAGCTCCTATAAACAGAACAAGGGCGCAGGAACTTTGGAGACAGGAGTCACGTGATCCTAACCTCCTGGTGCTGAACCATTAACTCTCAAACCAAACTCTAGATTTAACAGATTAATACGTTTAATACATTAACATTCACGTGAGGAGACTGGAATGCCTCCAGTTTAAATCCATCTGAAGACTTGAATGGCATGTCTCCCCTCTGTGCTTCTACTGTCACTATTAAATAAACTAAATTATATGTATATAAAAAAAAAACACTTTAAAATAGTGCTGAAACAATTAGCCGATTAATATGATTAAAACATTTGCTTCCAATAAATATATGGTTCAATATTTTTTAAGTTTTCATCATAATATTGCCATTATCGTCTTATTTCTAACTACATTCAGGCCTGTGGGTGTTTTCTTTTAAGACAAGGTTTTGTAGGTTTGATTTTATGTTTGTGTTTGAATTATTTTGTTGCCACTGTTACAGAGGATAAAATGATAAGTCAACTGACTGAAAATTAATTGAGAACAATTTGATTTAACCATTAAAATTGTTGATCCAGCAATAGCACCATATTTTATGGTTCCAGCTCCTCAAATATGAGGAATATTTTTTCTAGGGTGTTTTTGTTCAATATGTTTTAAATTGAATTGTCAGTAAAGACAAAACAAGTAACATGAAGATGGACTGGACGGGCATCTTTTACCGTTTTTTGACACTTTACTGACAAAACAATATTTCAACAAAGTAACCAGCAGATTATTCAACAATCAAAATAATCATTAGTTGCAGGAAAACACTGACATTTAGATGAAAACACAAGCCTGCAGGAAAATCGTTCATTTCTTGAATCTCACAGATTGAAGAAAAAGTATTACCATAGTCACTGGCACCAGCCACATTCTCGATCTCCAATGTCCACGCCCCGTTGGGGTTCTCATCCCAGGAGTGGGTGGTCATGAAAGCCCAGTCATTAAAACCCTCTGATGAGTAATCATGAGGCCTGCAGGAGAACAACAAGCAGGAGTGTCAACTATTTCTGTTTACCAACTTACCAACACCAACTATCTGTGTGTGTGTGTTTGTACCTGGGGTGGAGCAGCGTGGAGCGTGTGCCGGCAGGACTAATCAGGTGAATAGCCAGGTTTCCTCTCCGGTTGTAGGACAGGGTGAGCCGGGCCTGGACATGCTCTAATGAGGTCACATGACTGTCTGTCCCGAAGCAGGCGTCCACACTCTTGTTAATCGATAAATGGCTGCCAATGTTCCTGTCAAACACGAGAAACGGCGTGCAAAGAAGATGCATTAAGACAGGTTGTAGGTTGTGTACTGCTGAAATCATTACTGACTTGTTCTGAGCTTGGGATAAGCTACCCTCCAGATAACTGTGTGATTTTGCTCCCAGCCATTCTGCGAGCCTGCAAAGGGCGAAGAGTTTGTGGCCTTCAACAGGATTAATGTTGCACAACCTGTAGCACCAGTGTCCTCTGTGCAAGTAAAGCACCCACCTCTTTTTATTCCCCCCTAAATCCGCTTAGGAGATTACATGCATCCACAACAATTCTGAGGAGGAGGAGGAAGGCGCAGAGGTTTTAGTTACACTGAGGTGCTGAAATTATAGACAAGATGTAGTGTGATCACTAAATAGTCTCTCCACGTTCAGTCTGTTAAATGTTTCATGATGCATTACTACATTAACACGCTTGACCTTTGCACCACCATCACATGGGAAGAAAAAATTCTATATGCCAACAAATTATACAGTCAATGTCCACTAATATGACAGCACTTCAGTACTGACATATTGGCTATTGTAAAATGTATTTTTGAGATACTTCTAGACAGAGCCAGAAAGGAAAATGGAAATTTGTACAAATGGCTGCTGAAGTTGATTTATCACTACAAGTTGACTGCTGCGGCACAGGTGTCTGATTTAAAACAAAATTTGTGGCACTATTGTGGCATCTGTTTTTACAAGCACGCGCAGAACAGACAGAAGGAGGGATGTGCTACACACCTATAAAACAACAATCTGCTATTCAGTCAGTCACAGTGAAAAATCAAGTGATCAACATAGAGAGATCAAAACTCTGGTAAACACTATTTCTGAAAATTAAAAATATACCCGTGAAATAACAAGCATCAACAAAACACAAAAGACCAACACTGCACTAACAGCATTGTTTTATTTTTTTGTTGCTTTCTGCTCTTTCCCTGGCACTTAGCAGCTTCCAGCAGATCCTGAGAGACACAAATGTGTATTTTTAGCCAGTTGTATAAAGCTTTTTCAGAACCACCCAAAAAAATATTCTTGGAGGCAGTCAAACCTGTAGAACTGGCATCCATTTTGAGAAAGGACAGGGTTTTTCTAAAGCATGAATCACTTTTTGAAGAGCCATGTCAGAGCTTGCATCTCATGCTGTAGTTCAGTTTGGCATAATACAACATTTTGCAGTCCTGATGGTAATTTGTAATAAGTTTGGTAAATCCCCTTTAAGTCTCAGAGCGAAGTGTACACACACATCTCAGGGTCACATTCAGAGATGAAACAATCTCTCTGATACCCATTTGAACCAAAGCCTGCATTCTGTATATTATTTAGTTAGACGTGTGTTTAGAGAAGCCTTTTTGCAAAGCATTCATGCTTTATGGCACAATCCATTTTCCAAATGTAAACACAAGGTTAGGTCCGCTGATATGATTCAAAAAAACGATCTGCAAATGCCAGTCACTGAAATCCATAAACAAATCTTCAGAATAACACTAAACACAAGTACAAGTTGATGACAAAAAGTAACTGCCCATAATCGAGCTGTATCTATGTTGTACGGCGTTTCCTGAAAATGTGTCATGTCATGAGCAAACCGTTGCGTTTCTGATGTAATCACTGGATATAATTGACAGTGAGAAAGACACTTAACACCTACCTGCTGACTTATTCCAAGTCGCCCTGTATAAGTGAGTCGGCTAAATGCCTAAAATGTAAATTGAATAACCTGCCTTGACTGCTGCTCCCAGACGCTCAAACCATCTGCTCTGAGCATCTTATAGCTGCGGTAAAAGAGAAAGAAACCTCAAACCCGGCGAGAGAAGTGACAGGAAGCGCATAATGAAGAGAAGCTGTCAGCCTGTGTTTAGATGGTGACACCAGGAAAAAGGGGGAAGAAAATGGCTGAGGAGAAATATTGAGTCTCAACAGTGAAAGGGACACGAGTTGACAAATTACTATTTCTCTTTTAAATGGTCTCTCTCGAGCTGAGCTGAGTGCCTGAGTACACACGACGCAGAGCGTCTCGACAGGCGCCCAGAGTCGAGCTGAAGATGAAGATACAACATGTCGCGGCAGCAAAATGTGATAGCTCAGTCATACGTAAGCATCTCCTTCACAAACGGCAACCTCCACGGGTGTGAAATGAAGCCCAAACAAAAGTGTCAAAAACGGCAGCGTCGCAAATGCCCACTTGAGGCTGGCTACAGAACAAGTCGGTTTCCATGTCAAAAGCTGAACTTCACAGCAGAAATAAACTTTTTTACAGCCTGGTACAAAAAACAGTTTTAGTCTCTATAACTAATTTCCCTGCTTGTGACAACTGTACAGAGTCTGAATTTTTCTCACCCATTCAAATTATATTAATGCCTAAAGTTATGCATAATTAAGAGTGTGGCTACTTTAATTGACAGGTGGGTCCTGTCACAGGTGGCTGGTTTCAGCAACCAGGCTTCATTCAGCTCCACCTCAAGTCCACCCACGCTCCTCGTCTTTGTCAATTTTTGGATTAGCCAGCCAGCAGAGACAGGACTGCCAAGATGGTGACAACCACAGCCAACACACTTCACACACTTCTCAACAGCTCCTCAGAAAGCTGTGTGGGTGACGTCACAGACACTATGTCCATTTTTATATAGTCTGTGTTCTGCTGCTCTCACTGTGCTGCTGAATCACAGGCTGAGTTTACATTAGTGTACAGAAGCATGGATATTTTATTTTACTGTGTTTGATTTGCTACTGCCATCTTAGCGAGGACACCATTGATCACGATTTCGGCTTCTCACGATCATGAAAACACTGTAATCAAAGAAAAACGATTAATGTGCCGCCGCACGGCGTGTATGCAAATTACTGCGCTGTAAACGCACAGTGAACGCACCTTTGTCGCCTGCAGCTGCAGCAGTGAGTTTGTGGATCAGTTGTGCTTTTACATTGTGTTTTTACACTGGTATCGCTATTATTCGATCACTGAAGCCAGACGAAGCAGGGAGAACAGTCTGAGTGTATGTAGACTGGGGATTTATTTTTATTTATTGTTTTTAAATTGCTATTTTTTTATTATTATTTATATATCGTATTTTACTCGTATTTTTACTCGTTATTAATTTATTACTGGTTGTTTTTCTAAAAGTTATATTTAAAGTTTGGTTTTGGTGGCGCAATAAACACTTTTTTTGAAATAAATGAATAATCGTGTTTATTAATCGTGATTTCAATATCAATCAAAATAATCGTGATTATTATTTTTTCCATAATCGTCCAGCCCTACTTTGTAAAGCTGCAAATATCATGACGTCATGACATTAAACCATCTGAGATATCCCAGATAACTAAAGATTTTGTATTTGACACACATGAAACAATTATGGTGAAAGATGAGCTTTGCTGCGTTACAATAATGTCAGCTTGTCACTCAAGTGAAGCAGGAGGAGGCACCTTGAGTGAACGCAACAATATTAATTCTACAGTGTAGTTTAGGATTATACTACGTGGACTGCATTAAAATTAATGTGAACAAATTACTTGTTAGCTCTAATTAGTTTTAAGCATGACAGCTGTAATATGTGTAGACACTTGTAATCATGGTGTTGAGATAAATTCAGTGAGCTGTGTGTGTATATGCGTGTGTGTGTCTCAGTGTAGTATACTAACCTTGGCTCACTGACCATGGTGATCACACATTTCCGCTGCGGCCCCACACTGGTCCACGTCTTTGCCAGTTCTACAATTGCACTGGCATCAAGTAGACCATATCCATATGAATGGCTGACTGCAGAGACCAAGAGAGAAAAGAGGAAACGCATGAATGTCGACCTGCTGAGAGCAGCATCTTCACTCTCCCAGCTCCAGCTTTACAGACCAGCGACACAGCGTGTATTGCATTTTAAGCTTTCACACAACTGCTCTATCCGGGGGGATTTCTGTCTTTAATGACTTGGTTTATTCCATGCATAACAAAATGACGAGGCTCAGAGGCGTCTGAAAAATGCAGAGGGCGGAGGAGAACTTGGAAAGAGTTGCTGTACCTTTGCGTCCAACCCCATTGGTTCTCCAGTCATTGGTGAGCAGGTGGGCTGGGTGAGAAGTTCGTACAACCAGATGTTGCATGTCCCTCCAGGTCAGGTTTTTACTGGAGCAAATGTATGGCAAGCACACGCAGAGACACACACAGCCACATAAAAAAGAGGAGAGAGAAACACACAGGGACACACACATGGTAAGACTCGTAAAAATCAAGTTGAGGCACTCAAACAGATCAAACACACGCACCTGATAAAACCTCCTACACTTCAGTTAAATACAGAATACAATGAAGTACCCATCACATACTTTCCTGAATTACAGTAAAACTTCAGTCAACGTGTGTTTGAACTCTCTCCATGCCCTTCGGCAAAATGTATAACAAAGGGAAAATCTGAAAAAGTGATTATCCTGCCTGCAGCCATGCAGGGTTGAATGAACAAGGCAGTAAAAAGGGTTACTGCAGGTCATGTATTATGTTTATTATTGTGGATTTAATAAAATAAAACGCACACTATCTCATAACTTTGTTCAATCGCTTTCTCATCAAATCCCTTCCTAATTGCAGTCTTTTTCTCTCACCCAACTCTGTTTTGCCACAAGACTAATTACTCATGTTCAGAACTGTTCGGATGTTCGTGTTTGTCCCTCCATTAGTGCTGCCTGACTGGATAAAAGTGATTAGTGCTTACATCAAATTGTGCCGATTTTGTTAATGCACTGCAAAAATCGATCAGGCAGAAGGGTTAAAAAGTAATTCATAAAATGGGATAATCGAGCAGAATTGATGCATGAACGCGAAGCACCGGCGGCTAAAGCCTGATTTAGTACAAGAGTGTTAAATTTATAATCTGCAAAAAGTCTGTGCAAAAATAATATTTTACCTGTTGCTACTAAATGACCAATTTGCAGTTAGGAAACGTTGTACCACATGCTAGAAACTGATAACAGTGGTCCATTAATTCAAACTACTTCCTGGATATTTTCGTGTACATGCAGGTTGTGAAAATGTCCAATCTTCCTCTAGAATAATTACTGGACAAAACTAATGATGACTTTGTTTTCTATTCCATTGGATTAAATTATTTGAATCATCAAAAGTCAACGAAAAATGTACACGTAGAGGAGGTTAGAATGATGGCATACAACTTGGTAAGACTCATAAAAATGAATGGGATAAGGACTTACTTGGCCTCAAGGGCGAGGGCGATGATCCCGGCTGCCAGCGGGGCGGAGGCAGAGGTGCCTGTATGGGAGTCTGTGCATTTTGATTTCAGGTCTGTAGTCACCTAAGGAAGATGAACATGGCGGTGTTTAAACTGACAGCTATTCTCGAAACATTTGCTTAAAGCTATTCTTCTAATATCAGTTTTAAAAATTTGGTCCATCCTCCATACACCTACACTTTTTACTAGAACTGAATTATTTTAAATAAATTCATAAGATATTTAAACTCTTGTCATCCAATAACTTTCCTCAATCCTTCTCTTACTGTTTCATATGTATTTGCTGGAGGCAAAAATCGCTTAATGGTTAAAGAAGCAGAAAGTTGTGAGTGGAAAAAGTCCTCAGCATGACTCCCTGGACCAGCCAGAAAATCAAAGCATGGAAATGGTATAACTTCAGCTCACCCTCTCTCAACATCTAGCAGTGAGGTGTCTTTGAGTGAGACTCTTTTAAGATCAACTATTCCAGTAGAGATTTCCTCAGTGACCGACAGAAGAGGGCTGTGGTTGTACTAGGAGGCTTGCAACAGTGGATTTCTGCAGCTGTATCAATAGACAGCAAGCTGGTGCAAAACCGGCATGTTTGTACTCAGGAAAACCATCTCTGGAAGGTTACAAAACACTGCCTGGTGAAAAACCTCCTGGTCACCCACAGTATAATCCTAACAGGGAGGCCAATCTGTGTCACTGAGTAAGACTTTGAGAATAAAAAAAATGTGCTCCATGTGCTGCCCAATGCAGAGCCTCCAGACACAGATCTTTAAACGAACTAAACAGAATAATAAATGCTTGGGGAGAACTGACTGTAATGGTCTGATTAAGCATTCAAGGGCTTCCCATATCCTCTACTTCAAACTGAAAGAGAGGGATCATATGAATGTAATAAAAAAATAAAAAAATAAAAATAAAAAGATATTCGCGCTCCAGCATAACACCCAAGGTGCCACCCTCTCTCTACTACTCCATCTCTTCATTCAATGGTTCATGAGTGACAGCACAATTAAATGAGTACAGCACTGAAGCATTACAGGACCAGCCACATGTCACAGAGATGTCATAAGCTGTCTGTCCAGGTGGTCTGGCAGCTAGATGCTATGCTGGAGAAAGAAAGACTGTGTGTGTGTGCGTGCATGTGTGATTTTGTGTTTCTGAGAAGAATATTAAGTAGCAACAGATGGAGTTTCAGCCGTTCACAATTTGTTATAATTTTAATGGCCCAAGATGGGATGAATGGAGAAGAAGTCGTGCTGTGGTTCAGAACACGGGTCCTGAAAAAGCTGATCTGAATGTTACAGATGATAAAATTACTCCATTAACCACCTATAAAAGTCAAAATCAACTATTTTGATAATCCAATGAGTTATGTTTCAAAGCAAATGGCAAAAATAAATTAATTAATAAAAACAGGTTTTCTTACACTTCTGTGATAGCAAGCAGCATCTTTTGGTTTTAGACTGATGATTTTCTGACTATTTATCTATTTATTAAGAAAATAATTGGTGGATTAATCAGTAATTAAAGGTATGTATGTAATGTATGTACAAATTATAAATGTATCTGGTATGCAGTGGGATTAAGAGTAATTTCTAAAGGGTTTAGAAATATGCAAAAAAAAGAAAAAAGGTAAATTATCAGATTCTCATCTATGCTAAGACATTTGGCATTTTATCATCAACACTGCTCATTAACTGCAGGAGTTACTGGTAAAAATTAAAATACTGATTGATTCGGTCAAATGTTTAGTATCTGCAATATACAAACCACAAACTTAAACATATTTAACGGTTTCACACTGCTGTACTCAAACTGATCCAGAGCTGGAAAACATAGAAATGAACAAGCAAAGGCAGCCAAGATGAAAAAAGGAAGCGTACGTGGATGTAAAGAATAAAGGTTTCAAGAAAAGGAGAAAAAAATAAAAATCTGCATTGCAAATGTTTTATGGGGAAGGAAATGAATTCAACATGTTTGTTAGATCTCATGGATACACACTGTGTTTTGGCGAGCCAACGCTAAATGTAAACTTTTGTTGGTTTACAAGAAAATTCCTCAGGGCACCTTTAACAAATCAAAACAGTTGTTGCTAAATCAACTAATCAATTCAGCACTAAGTTATGTTAATTAATGTAAAATATCAGAAAGTTGAATGTAATGTGTTGCTGTAAGAAAAGAAAAAAACACTAAGAGAGGAGAAGGAGGAGAGAAAAGTCATCGTATGCAGCCAAAACTTACTATCTGTTTCTCGTTGAGGTTCCCCGAGCTGTAGGTGGTGGCGAGGGTGGAGGAGCAGGCCTCGCTGTACCAGGGGACATTGCCGTTCTGGGTGGAGCTGCTGATGGATAGGGTGTAAATGCTGTTGGTGTAGCCGTCGCAGTTACAGCTGTCCTTCTCCCTTCCTCCATTCCCAGAAGCCCACACAAAGATGGAGCCTAAACCACCACGACCCTGGGGAACACACAGTACATTCAGACAGAGCGAAAAAGACAATCACGACACAGAGCCATGCTATTGGTCACTGGATCAAAATCTCATTCAATCTTTAATAGGAATCCCAATCATAGGAGAGCAAATTAATTCCAGTGCTCATTTGAAAAAGGGCCCATTAAAAAGCAGCATACATCACAGAGGCCGCGCTGGTCACTCAGTAAATTAAAGAGAGCTAAATATCACATGACAGCAATGCAATACAAAAAGGCACTATACGACAACAGCTCATTGTGATAAATCATCCAACCTCTCAGCCTTTGAAGTGCAATAATTTTCATCTAAGAGCCGCCTTATTGTATTGAGTGGAACTGTCTCTTTCTCTGCATTGATCAAACCCAGCTACGCACCACCCACACCACCATCTGACAGTGCTGTCACTGTGGCAATTATCTTAGTAGTCAGTGTCAGCGGTTCCAATCATCTTTATGGTTCATGCCTTGAATCCTGCCGCTCTATAATAAGAGTCAGAGTTAGCCAGATGGATGTGTTTATTTACTGAGTCCAGATGTGAGAGCCTGCAGTGTGATCTGTATTCTTATTAATCTGCTGACTTGTTAATTTTACATATCATTTTACACCGTCCCATGAATAAAAACAAGAGCTGCTATCAACATCAACAGGACTGGATAATATTCAGATTTCCATGTTGTTAGATACTGACAAGCTAGTTTTTACATTACACAAGCATTTTTACTTTTATATGAATGCCCTCCGAGGCAAATGTACTTTGTGACAAATAAAATCTGATTTGATTTGATTGTTAGAAATGTGTTTTGAATAGAAATTCTTGTCAAGTCATTTAAAACCTTAAGTAATTGTTTAAAAAACAAACAAACAAAAAAAAAACAAGCACCATGATTTTTTAATCAAAACACTTCAAATTTGAAGAGACTTCATGCTGAATCACTGAAAGGGTTGAGAGATAAAAGATGAGCTCGCACTTTAAAACGCATCCGTCAATTAACAGTAAATATAAATATTTTTAAACTTTTCAACTTCTTGTGAATGCCGCTTCTATTCCTAAGATTTTCTCCCTGGCGACCTTCCCTTCCCATACCTAATTGTCAGGGTCAAAAACTGCTTTGTTCTTCTTGCTTGTGTCCTCTCATGCTTGAACAGTTCAATTACTGACTGCTGAAAGGAAGCCACACACAGGCAGTAAATCATTTCTATCTCACATAAACGCTCACAAACAAACACGTACACACACACACACACACACACCTCTGTAACTCCACGCAAAAAGGCTTCTTTGGCGAGTTTGGCAGGTCCATCGACAGTTTTACCATCATCCTCTGGGCCCCAGCTGGCACTGTAGACGTCGATGTGTTGGGGATTCAGACTGAGAGACTGGGCCTCCACCATGTCAGTCACCTCACCGTCCAGCATACGCACACCTGCACCCACAAAAAGAGACAAGGCTGAAACATGTGCTGAAGGTGGTGACCTTCCAGAATCTCATTCCTCAGCTCAGCGCTTTAGTTAATGGTGATGTAGCTCAAGTAGATTGCCTTGACTCACAGTGTGCTCATGTTCAACCATGTTTAACACGTATAAGAACAAAGCAACGCTGTGGTGTTGTTTGATTTGCATATTTACATGCTTGTTTTCAATGCAGCACCTTGTCTTTATGTATATGTAGTAGTGATGCACGTGCTGCTGGAGTTTTGTTATTTGTAAATCCACTGTGATGTTCTTATGGACTGCACAAATCAACACCATCTCTATTGATTTGCTTTGACGCTTGAGCTGGCTTGAAAAAAAAAAACTAAAAACGAAGAAATGTAATGAGATCAATTGCATTATGGCTGAACTGCCTCCTCAAGTGTGAAGTATAATTCTGAGACTGAAAATTCAGAGAAAGAGCATTAAATCGCCTTCCCTTACATGTGAGGATGAATCAGTGCAACCGTGTGAGTGTAAATTGAATCAAAGTCGCTCTTATTTTTAGAGAACTCAGCACATGTTTAACGGCAGGTTCCAGCTCAGGCTTATTTATAAAAAGGCATTTAAAGTAATCAGTGAAGAGCTGCACCTGAGGATTTAGCACTCACAGAACAATGCAGGAAAGGCATACAAGGCAGTCTGGTGTTTGTCCTAACCAATTATATCTGCTTTAAGGTCAGAGGGTTCAGATGTCTGTTTCGGTCTCAACAATCCGCAACAGAAAAGTGGTGAGAAATCAAAGATACCTCAAAAACAAACTAATTTCCCCCTTTGATGCATTGCAGGTCAGGTTGCTCCATGCTGCTCTATATAGGTTAAAGCAACCAAGCCCCGACTCTTTGAAGTCCTCCAAAAGCATCAAACAGGCACTGAACTGCTAGTGTTTCCATGGCAGCCTGTCGCTCTGTGAGAAGGCCATGTGAATCACTGAGGAGACTCGAGAATCTCCCGTCTCCATCCCAAAATATCTATCCCAAAAACCAGAGAGCAAGGTTGATAATACATAAGGGCTGACGTACAATCATAGTAGTGTACTGTCTTATATAGATATAGTGCAGCCTTAATTGAAGGAATAATTTCACGATAGTTAAAGATGTTTTTTTCCCCCGGTTCACTGAAGAACTAGCTTTTACCCAGAAAAACTTATAGATATGGGAAGATCTATAAGATATACTTTATTAATCCCACGAACGGGGAAATTCTTTTTACACTCCATTTTATTTACATGCATTTTAACCCAGATACACACACATGGCAGTACATGCAATTTTGGAGAGAGATGGTGGAGTGATGGGCAGCCCCCCTGAGAAGCACCCAGCGAGCAGTTGGGGGGGCCGGTGCCTTGCTCAAGGGCACCTCGGCAGTGCCCAGGAGGTGAACTGGCACCTCTCCAGCTACCAGTCCACCTTCCATATTTGGTTCATGCGGGACTTGAACCGGCCACCCTCCGGTTCCCAAGCCAAGTCCCAATGGACTGAGCTACTGCCGCCCCAATGTCAGCCAATATATTGTATGTTTGAAATACCATGAAAATATTTCACAGGACAGACTCCTGGCTGAATACTGATCTGGAGTAAAGCAGGTGGGGCGGGGCATGTGAGGAGTCGCTGAAGCTTTTGCACTGCTCCCTCTGCACTCTGCCGTTCCAATATATTCTCACTGGAACATCAAAATGAATAAGCTGGCCCTGCTGTTCTGGATATAAAATGACAGTCTGAGTTTCTTGCCTTTTGATTCTGACGTTTAGAAGAATGCCATTTGTCTGTGAGGCTTCACATTGTTTAGAGTTATTATTGTGACTTGCAGAGCCTGGATACTGCCATTTCTGCTCTCTGTGCACTGTGTGCATCAGTGTAATGTTCAATGGTATGTCTTTGACAAAATTTCATACTTGGACTTGCACATTTCGTATAGCTAGCAGTACCAGGAGTAAATCACAAAAGACACAAAAGCACACTTCTTTCTCTTGTCTCACTTTATCCTACCTTCACAGTGATCTAAGGAGGAGAGCAAACACAAACACGCTCAAGGATTTTCTGAAGCTTCTGGATTTTATTTTAGTTTGTCTAGTTTCTGATTGTACTGATGGAAAAGAATGGTGGATAAAAGCACATGTGTACATTATCCGCCTCCAGCTCCACCTACATGACCACACAGAACCCACTTGTTATGTTAGAAAAGCTGAATGCCATGTGGTATATTCCCACTTGCCATCTGGAATGATCATAAAGAGTAGAGTTATGGTACTATTCTGACAGGGTTCAAATTTTATGACAGCAGGATGTAGGCAGGAGGCTATCGAGTTAAGCAAAGAGATAATAAGATAGAGCACGCACCAGGATAAAGACCCTCCTACAGTTAAAAGAACTACACGCCATAATATTACATCCTGGAACATCCTAAGCACATGAACAAGAAATAAGCAATCACAAATATAAAACACATGTGCACATGCAGCAGCAATGTGACCGACAACTAACTGTAGTCCTAGAATCATACTAGAAGAAAAAGTATAAGTATGATGAAAAAATAAAACAAGTAGTTTGCGATTTTTTATATATAATATAAAAGCCATTAAAAAAAAGCAATCTTCTTATGAAGACTGAGATCAGAAATTAGAAGCTGTTCCCTCCCTGTAGTCAGAAGCAAAACAACCCATCAGGGTGCAAAATCCTTTTCAGAACAAACAAATCAATATTTCACAATATTTTGCCACTCTCACATATTTCATATCTTCTCACACAAGAGAAGATCCAGCTGTGTTTGTGTCTCTGACACAGACAAACACTCTAAAATAATAATCATGAAATCACAATGTTTTCCACTGATGATGCAATTAATTGTGGCACTGCAGTCAAACTCCCCATGTAAGATTTTTTTATCTGAATCCAGTTGTTTTGTTTCATGGATTCACACCTTGTTGACACCAGGATTGTACAGTCGCTGTACAGGCTTGTTGAAAAATTTATGTTTTTAGTTCAGCTGTGATCCTCTCTCCGTCTCTTTCTCTCTACATTCCCCTGCCTCACCAAACAGTAGCACTGCGACTACTATTTTCAATATTAATTCAACTGCCACTGAATTTCTCAATTATTTAATTAATCATTCATCTACATCAATATTGAATAAATGAATTTATCATTCATCAAAATTCTGTCTTGAAAATAGTACAAAACACATACTGTTCATCTCCATTTTGACAAGTGATCTCGACCCTGTGCAACAGCACACCAGGATCCAGAAGGCATTTGCATAATCTCCACGGTGGACTGGAAGAACTGATTAATCAATTATCAAAATAATTTTTGATTAATTTACTGTGGGCTGACTAAATGCCAGAAGAAAATGAGTTTACAAGCCAGAAACAAATTGACACAATCATTTGTTTGGTCTTTATTTCATTGCCATTACTTTCTTATGCGAAATTACGTGAAGGTGAAACTGGGCAACACGCTGCATGCAGATAATGGTGGTAACAGGCGCTGGGTGATGAAATTTCATTGGCTAGAGTAACACAATCGAAAATCAAGCATGTGTCGCTCAAGAATAGCAGGGGCCCACATCACAGCAGGGTGAGGACAAACTCCTGCCAAGTGTGTATTCTGACTACAGCCTGTCTGTGACACGTCTTCAGAAAACATCTTAAAGCAGACATTTTACCTTCAGAAAACTATAAAGACAGCGTTTTGAAGTTTATATTACCACACTCAAACTCTGAGGCCCCACTCAATCTCTTTCTCTCCCTTCTTCAGAGACACCACCAGCACAACCAGATGTGCCTAAATATATTAAGTTAGCAGTTTATTGAGTACATCTGTACAATCTAAGGCAAACCAGCACAGCAGCTTTGAAATAAATCCCGTCCTTGTGAAGCTTGTAATGTTGTGTTTTTGTCAGTGAGGTGTTAATTCAACTCTGGGATTTTTTTGTGGCTGTAGTTACACATAAGCTGCTTTTATATATGACTGGATATTGAAAGGTGCACATGATGTTCTGTCTGCACCCATTTACAGCAGACATTTGAAACATTGGTCTGTCTGGATTACATCATTTATGTTTAACTTGTATACAAGCTGAGAACAAAAAAGTTAACACAAATTCCCTAAAAGTAATACCATCAAACCAGTTCAGAAATTCTTTCTTTGTTTTAATAATGTTACTCCATGCAAAACCAAAACATTACATTCAGTGCATTGGCTGTCCACATCACAACTGTGGAGATGCTCAGAAAGATTCAGTGGCACGCTGTGCCCAGGAAATGAACTGAAAATAGCACCCGGAGAACACGGATTACTGCAGAGCAAGTATTTCAACTATTCTGGCAGTCAAAAAAGAAAACAAGAGATAAAACTAAAGTTTTCCCCTGTGAAAACAAATCAATCATGGTTTTTTTTATTTAATCGTACCTCCAATCTTGGCATTGTAGGCCACACCGACGCCACAGATCCCATTGTTGGCTACTGCTGCGACTTCTCCTGCACATCGTGTTCCATGCCTGGAGAGGAGGAAGGAGGAGAAAGTGAGAGGTATGTTTAAAGGGAAACTACTTATCCTTGTAAGTGTCATCCACCTAATGACACAGCACTTCACAGTATATATACCCACAGGTAGTGTACATATCTAATAACGCTTGCTTGTGAAAGAATGTGCTCCCTTGTGTACCATGGTCGAGCTGCAGACCAAGATAAAACAAACTCATGGAGACAGGTTTTTGGCTTTGATTTTATTAAACAAATCTGAATTCCCATTTGTCCAAAAGAAAACATTCAGTCAATGAGTGGAGGCCATCGCACATTATCTATGGCCTTCCAGCATTAGTAACCTTGAAATGCCTGCAGGGTCTGAAGGGAAATGGGGAAATAAGATGACATACTACCGTCACACAGGGGAAGGAATTGTGAATTAGATTTGCCATTTTCACAATGGGTCCTTCACTAAGCCTAAGCCTCTGTAGTAGGATCTAGCCTCAGGCACTGCAGTGTAGAGATCCAAGAAGCTGCCACAGAGGGACTGATCATCACATTCCAGTCAGGTGCATTCCCCTGCTCTGCCAGATGGATATGCACTCTTAACGCCCTTTTAACTGTGGTGCAACCCCCAATGGATTGAAGTCCTTCCCAGACAGGAATGCTGGAACCAAGGCAACACCGTGTCACACCAGGAAACAACAGAAACAGGACATTTACTACTGAAGGGACTATCTACGCCAGCAGGCTTCCATTAAAGATCTCTGGGTATGAAGCCAAACCAAAAAACACAGGAATCAAAACATCAGCAGTAGATATTCGCCCCTGACAAAATGGACTATATCTGCCGTCAGGATATGATCATTTAATCTGAGGGTAGGCTGCCAAAACTGTCCCCGAACTGAATTTCCTGAAGGGCAATTTAAGCTTTTGTGGAGAGATCAGAGGTCACAGAGGCAGTAACCCATTTTTATCTGAGTCACTAATTCGAATCATCTTTAAGGCTCATGATTTCATGATAGTCACAGGACAGAAGGTCAGCTTATTGTAATTAATCTCTGTAAACACAGTGACAAGCTTAGAGGGTGGAGGTTAATGTCAATACCACAGTTGATAACAACAATGCATCTCTAATGTGTCAGAAGACATCAGATGGAGTCAGATGCTACACGGACCGTTGGATAAAACCATCTTTATAGTCACTAAACACACACACACACACACGCAAACACACACACAAATGTAATCTCAACTATTTTCCATAGACTTTATCTCGACATTCCTGGAAGTGCCTAATGTGTGTTGACTTTGGAGTCGTATGACCTACAGCATCCGTGTTTGTGATGCAGCTGATAATATGAAGCAGCTCAGGTGTCTGCGATGGGATGCCAGGCATGCACAGACCTATACCTCCAGTGTTCAACTGAGCCTTTTTCCTAGACCTTCCTCTGACACATTCATTACAGTCACTTACACGGTAGACTGATTCACAGCATACAAATGCCGTTAGAGAGGTGAAGTTCTCAGTTTCTGAATCTGATTATGCAAGAACTACTTGCATAATCAGGTTTCTAAGAGTGATTTTCCTGGGGGGTGATAAAATGAACACAAGAAGATATCCTTTCACTGCTCCCACTCACTGTTCAGGGTCAACAGGAATGCAAAGAGGAGTGTTTCGGTAGGTCAAACACTTGTGAGATGTTCTTGTGAAAGCAGCCTGCTCCCTGCTATTTATTCAACATGACTTACACGTGTCTCCAACATAAAAGCATTTTTATTCCGCTATTGATCTGCAGGTAGTGAGCAGAACTGCTCTGTGTGAATCCTTTTGGCAATGTTGAGTCCAGCAAATGATCCAAAGTCGAAAGGTACTTTATGGTGACATTAACAATGGTAGTCTATATATCAGGAGCTGATTCAATATCACAAGTTGGTGTCTTCGCATTACCTTTTTAAAACCAGATGATATTTGGTTTATCACAGAAAACCAAGTAAATGGGCATCATTTGTAATCATCTTTGTGTATTTACTGAATTAAATTATTATCAAAACAATTGCAGGTTAATTTTCTATCTATTGACAGTTATATTAATCAACTAATCCTTTCATCACTACGTATGACACCCCAGTTTTGTTCTACCATACCAAAATTGGTAGCCTATTACCAACCCAATAAGTTTTCAAGGATGTCTTCACAACAAACGCTTCCACACAAAAGGTGCAAAATACTGGAATTATTCAAAATTAAAATGGGATGTGAAGCCACATAAAGGCAGTCAAGCAGCAGTACAAAATAACAGCCCGAAACACATGTAGGACAATTAATTTGGTGCCCTATACAAACTAAAATAAAAACTTGAATCAGCTCTGACCTTTAATAAGACGTTATTCATCACAGGAACAATATGTACACACACACACACACACACACACACACACACACACACACCCCTAAGCCATTAAAATGTTCATTAAACTCACTGTAGTATTATAAATGTCGCCCACGGTAAAGATCTTAATAGTTTACGTCCCAAATTCCCAAATGCAGAATTATACCACCCGCTAATTAGAAATCTTGACTGTGAGTTCATCTGTCAACAGGATGATCAGTCACGATGAGATGCCGGAGGGAGCTACCAATCTTTTGACAATGAGGGCTAAGCATGAGTGATTGTCCTCAATTTGTCTGTGCATGCACACATTAGGACTGATCAGACGTCCTGACATGACTGACATCACAGAAAACCAAACCTGGATTGAACCTCCAGGCTCAGAGCTTAAAGAGGAGGCTGAAGAGGTGACAGCACAGCACAGGAGATCATCACATGAAGTGGAAACCACATCCAGACATTGTGTGCAGGAACAAAGAGCTGTCTGTCACTACAAGTACAGCTTTGTTCAATCAGCTGCTAGCAAGTCACACAGACTAATTATCAGTGCTGTAATATCTGCCTGACAGACCGGCTCAGGCTCTCAGAAGTCTTAACTCGACTGCTCCCACTTTTTAAAAACAAGCAACTATTATCCATTGTGATGCTATAAACCTAAACATTTTAATAACTATTCAAAAACGAGCCAAACCATCTCAAGCACGCTATTCTGACAGAGTCAAGTAACAGCAGGTTAAGTTTTAGGATTTATGTTAAAATAAAACAAACCTGTACACATTTTGTATTATCAAGGATGTAGTTTGGCTAGTTTTATGTAAATAATGTTTAAAAATAAGGTTAAATAATGAAGAAGATTTTTTATTTGTTTCAACATAAATATCACTAAAATAATGTTTTTAATTCATTAAACTGTCCTTCTATTTAATAAAACGTAACATACCACACTAATACAATGAATACTGCACTGGTGAAATTTGGATGAGCTTCCAGTGAACCAAAACAAAACTCTGCGTCAATTAACGTCAGTTAATAACAGTCAATTAATGCGCATGTCTCTCACATTAATAGTAAAATGCAAACTATCTATTTAGGGATTAGTTTTCATCTCTGCAAACTTTAACCAGCAGTTTCAGTGTGAACATCTGTTTTTTATTTAAAACACTTTCATGCCTTCACTAATGCTTCTCTGTCTGATTGAAAAAGTCATTCACTTCTTGGAAAAAGAAATGAGAGAACCCTGTAGAAACTTCAAAACACCTTTTGCATTTGATACATTGTGCAATAACCCAGGAATTCTGCGTCATAAGTAATGGTGATAATACGAGATTATGGTGAACAAAGGGCAATTTCAGTAAAGTCTTGTTCCGATTACAGCCAGAACAAACCCCATGGCAGACTCTACGCACAGAGACTCACTCAGGTTACAGCAACTACAGTTGGCTACAGGCCTGAGGCCAAAAACATGATCAGTATTCATACACACAGCTGGCAGAATCATTATCACTGTGCAAAGCCTAAACTGCCTTTCTCTGGAGACTCCCTAAAGAGACATGCTATTGTCATACATATGTATCCAAAATTGTATCTGTGGCACAAAAAGGGGGGAAGTGTTCATCCACATCCGCACTGACCAATTGTGTACTACGCAGCAGCTTCTTGGCTTATTATATAAAGATCTTCCACTGATGCTGCAGGTTTTTTTTGCTGCATAAACATACAGCAATTCCCAAAAAGTGCCACATGTGATGGGTCACACTTCACAAGTTCCTGCAGTTTGTGACACATAAAAACTATATTGTGAAATATGTACTCGTCCAACTTTTTCTTGTTCTACCATCAAAGTTCTAACTTTCTCTCCCATCTTTAGAGTCCAGGACACCTCTTTCATTGACTCGCTTTTCCTCTCCTGCATTATCTTAATTACTTTTTTTAAAAAATCATTGAGTCTCTGGAGGCTGTGGATAGCTCAGTTTGTTGTTCATCAGTCTCTGGGTTGCACTGAACCTTAAAGGTAAATCTGCTCAACTGTTTGGCTCTGCTCATTCTTGAGTCTGTTAATGGTTCTGCCACTCTGCTAATGAGCTGGCCTTGAGGACAAAAGGTCTGGTCATGTTTACAGAGCATAGTAAAGAGAGGGATATGAAGAAAATGTCTGGAGAGATTAATGTAGGGTGGTGACACCGAATCAGCTGGCTCTTAAAGATGGCCCTTCATCCACTGCCATGCGCCAATATTGAATTTACACGGAGTCATTCTGCACTGCCACGTTGTTTTGTGAAGTAAGTTGTTGTTTTTTTCCTGTGCATCCTTGTTGTAAAGAGGAAATCACGCATGTTTACTGCACATGTTGAATAGAGTGATTTTGTTTAAAATACACTGAGAGCTAGCCTTCCTCTACATCAGGAGCCAATAAGTCGAGTGTTTGTAAAAAAAAAAAAAAAACGGAAAATGCACTTTTGGAAACCATCCTGATAGGAGTCAGAGGAAACCCTGGAAAGAGAAACATCTAGATCACATGCCATCTTGGATAAACATGAGGGTGAATGGTCACATTGCTACCGAGCCATCCTTACTGCTTCCCGTATGCTAGGAAAGAAAGACAGCTTTATGGAAGTGAACAGAGTCGGGCTTTCTACAGCGAACAGACACTCACTCTTACACAACCTTACGCATTTTCATGCCCGCCCACAGGTTGTTTACACATGCATCTACACCAACCCACCGTAACACACACACACACACACACACACACACACACACACACACACACACACACACACACACACAGTATGCTCTCTCTCAATTGGTCCTGCCACAAGGAAGACACGGAGAGCTGGGTGGCAAGAGATAAGGGCTGAGGTGAGTTAGGGTTGGAAAGAGGTGCTGCTGAAATGAAGGAAACATCAATAGTAAGTGTCTCAGCTAGGCTTTGGGCCACTATGAGGCACCAGAAGAGCTTAAGCGTGCCTTGGCATAGATTGTGGATCTGTGGTGCTGTACTGGAGGGATGTTCTCCCACATTCCTCCACAAGAAATTCCAGCGTTTCGGGAAAACAGTTTCGGGCACTCGCACAAAACACTCGGGCTGAATTAGAAAGTGATGGAATATCGTTTGAACTGTTTCCATGTTAACCAAAACTTTTACTGATAACGTGTGTGTGTGCGTGTGAGTGTGAGTCTGTCCCAAAGCATCACACTTTAGTTTGGGTTTCAAAACAATTATGCACCTTCAACAAAAAGAGCCTTCAGCTCCACAGAGCCTCTAAGGAGTTGATACAGCATTAGCATAGTTACAATATGTTCAGGCCATTCTGCAGCTCTTTCTGTAGCACTCTGGCCTCCATATTTATGGTGCCAGCACCAGGCACTCCGTCTCAGTTTGATTTCCATCCATCCTTCCAACTATAATCTTCACTGCCTATCACCCGTAATCGCGGTGAGCCTCAAGATAAAAAAAGCCTCTCAGGCCAGTGGGCCACAAACAGCAGATTACAGCAAATCAGAAATTAAAGTCAGAAGGGAGGCAGGCGACGGGAATGAAGGAAGACGAGTATGGGCCCTCCAGAGCCAGAAGATTTGCACTGTTTCATTAATGCTGATGAACTTAAGTTCAGTCAGTTCTCAGCAAGACGTTACTGTGGTGGTAAACAACTCCTAATGCCAACTGCAGAGGCCACTGCAATAAAGCAGTTCTCTTCACACACTACCCTAATCCTAGTGTAGATTTACTCTACTTACCCAGGATATAGAAATGCCCTGGTGATGCCTTTGTGATTTAAGAGGCCAAAACAAATCCACTGAGGTGAGGCCAGGATTCATATTAGGAAGTAATCGCCCATTTGTGGAGTGTAAAAAGCATTAAATGGAGGAAAATTAAAATGTCTTGGACAAAACAAACCCCTTAGGCTATGGCCTTTAATTAGTTTTGTCCCAATAAATGGTGTCCTTTCACTAAACAGTGGATGAGAAACAGCCATGGGCCTATTTACATGTCAGCTGTCAGTTATCACACAGTGCGGGAGACAAATTAATGAACAAGTGCAATTTAATCCTGACATGCCCCCCACACAGCCGGCATTCAGAAAACACAAGTGGGTGGTTTCAGGGCAGGCCAAAAGACAAAGGCGAGAGTGGAAATTAAACTGTGTGTTATCTGTGTGAATTTCTACCTGTTGTCATTAAGCTGTGTGTATCGAGGCTGAGGATCTGGGTCACCATCGTTTACATCGTAGCTGGCATCAGGGTCCTGGGGGAAAAAAACAACAAAAAAAACAGATAAGCTTTTAGAGTCACATGCAGAAGCAGCTTTTCCTAACTTTATTCAAATATTAAACCACCTGCAACATATAAAACCTCAAAATATATGTGCATGGAAATGATTCTTAAAATCCATCAGAATGAGGGAGATACTATCTTTAATTCAAAATCTGCTCTATTTGTTCCGTTCTTATCTTCTCCTGCAGAAACAGCTTCTCAGTGGAAAATGTAGCATCTCAGCTCCTTTGGGAGTTATACTCACATAGTTCTGCATCAGGTCAGGATGGTTCTTCTCTATTCCATCATCCAGGATAGACACCACCACCCCTTTACCTGTGTAGCCCAGCTGCCACGCAGCTTTGGCATTCAAGTCACGGTGGTTGCTGTTGTACTGAGGATGGAGAGAGCAAATAACTTAGAAGGAATCTAATTATCGGTGAGACACCTGAGTGCTGACAAGAATGTGCTTTTAACTAAATCTGGAAAGGCTTTAAAAAAGGCAATCATTTGAAGACATTTAGATGAAGACTGAGCTTTTGACTGGAGCATCTGGGGAAAAAAATGGTGCTGCTTATTGAATTTCAGTCATTCTTCCTTAGTGAATAGCTAAAGGTTCTCAATGAGAGGAAGGAAGTATTGAAAAGTTACAAAGAGTGTCTTGATTCTGAGAGCATCAGTGCCATGCTCGTATTTATTGCATTCATTATTAATACCAAGAAAAGCACCAGTGAACTAGATGAGGGTGACAATTGTGTGTGCTTTTGCTTTCGACATTCAACTTGACCTTTGCTCCAAAGCCATGTATGGGCTTTCATCCAATTCAAAGCTCTTCTTTTAAAAGCACACCGACGTGCGTCGTGCATCTAATGTACCGCCCACCATATTCTCCTCTAAGACTTCTGCACCTGGTAAGCGCAGTCTATCACACACGTCATTGACACTTAAACCCATCAAGAAGAAAATCAATTAAAGCTGAAAGTTGTGATCTACAATGCTGTCTCGGATTGAACGGGGCCTTTTGTGGCTAACACATTGAGTGTGTAATAAATCTGAGTGAGGCATGTTGAGCAAGGTTTTATTTTGCATGCTGTGCATAGAGTAACCCCCCCCTCCACAATCCTAATGTCAGCAGTCCGAGCATGTCAGCTTCACATCAGGTCTCAAAGCACAGACTTATCATTGATTTATCGGTGGGGGAAAAAAGTCTATAGATAAATATCCAAAAATATTAAATATTCATTGTAACAGCAGATTCTGACCATTAGCATCTGTCCACCAAGGACACCCTGCCAACAGACCCACCCACACTCTTTTCTTGCCAGCCAGGTTCAGTTTTTAACGAGGCGCAGACTTATTTACTGCCGGGAGAGAGGCGTCAGATTCCTACAAGCTGAGAACCTTTGCTACATGTATGCACTTGTGAAAATATATTACCACAATTACCTATTATTTAAAATACACAGAATATATTTCCATAACGAGGGAAATGAAATAGTTTTTTTCTGTAGATATTTGGACAGTATATGATGAGTCCACAAACAACAGCTCCACTTTGAAACTTAATCACAAACACAGTCAAGCTAGAGGCAAGTAAAAAAAAAAAAAAATCAATGCCAAATAACTGGAACTCCTAATGAAATAACACCACCTGAGGCTCCAATGCAGAGTTTAGAAGTTCAGGCTAAACCAGGCAAATTAGCATTTTTTAGCATTTTAATGCGTTTTTTCCTCTCCACAGAGTTGTCAACAAACTGTGACCACCTTGCAGATTACACAGAGCTGCTGACCATCAAAATCTTTTTCTAAGCCTAACAGTATGACACCTGGGATGTTGATGTCAGGCAGTTGGTCCAGCATTTAAGCCCAAAGCGGAATATCTCAAGTTATATTGAATTCACTACAATTATATTTGGTGCAGCTATTCCAGGTTCCAGGTCAATGCTAACCTAACGTCATAACATAATAAAAGATTTTTTTGACAATACTGACACAGTGACAATTATATTCTGCTCAAAGCTCAGCTGATCCCAGTTGCAGAAACGATCTGAGAACAGCAGAGGTGTCGGTCCAGTTTTCGTGTCTTTTGGTATTTCATGAGCTTTACAACCTCATGGGCTGCCTACAGATTTCATTTTTATGTTTTCCCACTGGCACAGGTTCAGCACTGCTCTTTGAAAAAAGAAAAAAAAAAAAAGTCCACAGAAAGCATCATATTCATAAATAGCAGCACAGTGACTTCGAACAGTGATGACTGAACTTAGAATTAAACCCACAAATTCTCAAATTAGACTTATTTATCTTGTTATTTAATTTATTCTGTGGTGTTTTTAAATCTGTGAGCTCGTAATTTCGTTTTACAGTACTCTGAAATGACAATACAGAGATCATGAATCTTGAATCTTCAGAAAAAATTTAACAGCTTCCTATGATATCAAAATATCAGTTAGCCGTTTCTTTAAGTGATAGTGTTGGAAAATATGCCAACAAAGATGCCAGAGCTGCAATGATTAGTTGCTTAATTAATTAGCTCACTGAAAGAAAAATAATCTCCAATTGTGGTTCCAAATGTGATGATGTGTTGCCTTCTTTGTCATATTTTAAACAGTGTAATCAATAGTGTGTCAGTAAAATAACTTGTTTAGACCCTATTAGTTAGACTGGAGAAGGGTGCTAGACATATTTTTCTATTATTTATTTATTTTATCATGATTTCAGAGAGCAAATGATTGCAGAAAGTAACTGGCAGGTTAAATCGATAGCGAAGACAATCATTAGTTGCCGCCCTAAAAGATAATAAAATGCTATGAAATTTGGCACAAAACTATATTATTATAAGAATATCGCAGACAGGTTTTACCATCAGCAAAATACTAATAAGTGTTGTGAATGTATGACACAATCTATTGCATGTAGTCAAACTGACACATCCAAGCAGCAGGCTTTTATTTGCCTCATTTGCCTTTCAAGTTGTCACTAAATATTCCACCACATTGGGGAAGTCAGTTTGCCTCTGTTAAAGCACAGGCATTTTGAACAGCTGGTGACGCAAGTACTGTTTTGCATCACCATGAATCTTCACCCGCCTGAAGCATCCTCATAGTAATTGAAGGGAAAGTGGAGCCGAACAGAAAGCCTCAGTGGTTGTTACTGCTGCTTTTAACAGGGCCAACATTCTTCAAGTCAAACGTGAAAATCAATCAGGTGAAGCACTTCAAGGTGAACCACCTCGGTCTCTTTGTTGCTGCACTTTATGGACTCAAGCAAACTAGCACTAAAAAAAATAAAAATGTGTGTGTTTTCAGAATCTAAGGCACTCTGTGTATGTATGAATGATAGTGTTCAAGCTTAATTCTTTAGGTGAAGTCACTCAGACCTGTGCTTCTTGTTCTGCAAACAAGAGACAAGAATATTTCACACAAAGAAAGCATATTGGATTCATACAGGCTTGTCTTTTAACTCGGGGGAAACATCACAGCCCCAGATTTAATTACCTGTATTGACTTTGGGTAGATAAAAAGCCCAACCAGTGTGTAAAGTGATGAATTATATCTCACACACACACACACACACACACACACACACACACACACACTTTGTCCAATGAGGTTTCTGTTCAGCAGTGCTCATGTACTCACCAGGTACCACTGGTCTCTGAACTTGGGATCAAAAGGTTCCACGTAGACATCTCTCTTTTTCCTCCGTTTAGACACCTGCTGCTCTGCCCAGGTCACCTAAACAAGAAGGGCACAAACAAAAAGGACGAGATGATGCTCAGCAAAGATGAATATTTCAGTGTCGCTGTCATTAAAAAAAAAAAAACAGACAAAATAATTATGTGCTGGACAAGAGGGTCAGCACATCAAATGAATTGGGAGATCCAAATTCTCAGTGGGATGACAGCAGACAGTGTGAGAGTGAGATCAGAGGAACAGGGGTATCGTGTTGGACTCCTCACTAATGAGACTCGCTGATGAACTCCAGAGGTGTCCGGGACTAATTAAAATGTCTGGATTGGTGTGAAACTGGATGCACCAGGATCTATTATGTTTGTGTGCACAACTAAAAACACACAGACACACACGCGTGTACAAATTCACTACGTGAGTCGAAAAACGCACCAGTAACCCGGTCTGCAGCAGTCTTTCGTAATGCGCGAGCTTACGCAGAAAGTGTTGACAGAGGCAGAATGCACACAGCGAAAGTAAGCCAGCATCTTTCTCTCTCTGCAGAACTCTGCTCGCTGCACAGCATAACGCCCATGTAGATGAGTGCAGGGAAAAAAAAACATGTCAGAGAAGGAAGACAGACAACTGCCTGCCGCAAGGACAGAGCACCTGATGTGAAGGACAACCAAATCACACCGCACCTTTCTCTCTTTCTCACTCTCCGCCTCTGCAGATCGCTAGAGACACAAGAGTAAAAGAGGAAAGAAGGAATGAAGGTCACATTAGCTGTTACACTGAAGCAATGCCAATTCAATATTACTATGGTAGAACGCCACAATGGAATCATTTTCTTCAAGGAGCAGAGAGGTTTGTGTGGGGGGTTCCTGTTCATGTCGCTTCCTTTTCTGGTGAGAATTCGATTCTTACTGGGAAGATGAGCTCAGCACTGTGAGGTCCCAATGTGGCAGTTTACATACAAAAACAGTTTTTCACACTACACGTGCACTTTAGAATTATGGGCCTTGACACAAAGTCAAAGAGCAGGTGAATGTGTTGGCAAATGTTTTCAATTAAAATTTGCAAAGACATCTAACATTCAACTAACCGCAAATATGCACATGCATTCTGTGCTCGAGTGAGAGGAAATAACAAGTGAGCTTTCAGGTGGGAGCAAAGTAGCCAACCATTTTCTTGCCACTGGGAATTTGATGTCTCCTTACCGCATATCTTCAGAATATAAATTAAGAATATGTCTTGGAAAAAAAAAAAAAGGTGGAAACTGGCAGTGTAAACTTTTCTTTGTGCTGTCGTAGTCAGCCTGTGGACTTTTGTAGGAAGGAATCTTATCTTCCACATTCAAAAAATAAATGCCTCTGCAATTTTAATCTGGCACATTCTCTTTCAGACAATGAGAAGATAAATCAAGGAAGTATACCATGTTGCAGAAAAATATGAAGCTAATAAGGAACTGTTATGACGTTTTGTACCTGTACTGTATATATGTGTCATTCCTATTAAATAAAGTACATTAAAATCATATCAGAACTAAAGTGAATGCCATCATATCCCATCTTTACTTACAAAATGCATATGCATCTTAACTATATATCACAATTTAGGAAGGAGAGATTCCAAACATATTCCTACGTGATATTATTACTATATCATCGAATTAGTTTGAGACCGGTTTAGAGACAGAAAGGTTGTTGTTGATTTTCTTCTCTTAGGCTTTAATATTGGTTTTCTGTTGCATTTTAATGACAGTAGTACTATCGAATAAAAAGGATCACTATAGTCTTTGTGACAGACTCAGTTGTATGCAGGAACCAAGTTCGACTTCATTATATGAATCCATGTGATTTTCAGTCAGATAGAAACGAGATATCTCTTGCGTCATACAGCGGTGTATGTGATTTCCCCTCCACTTCCATTTCCTCAACTGCACAACAAAATCCTGTATGAAACTTGCCTTGTTTTCACACTTACATACATATGTGTGAAACAAACGTATTTATGTATGCGTGAAAATGTACACTGTTGTGGAAAATGTACTTGCTGACTCTGTTCTAACACGACAGGATTCTTAAGAAAAAAGATGAAATGTTTGCGCAACATTTGGTCTCTGGGGTAACACGGGAAGTTATGTATAATGTAAAAGGGAATGGACTGTTTACTCCACCGCATTGCATCAAATCTCTCTCATTATCACTTTGAGAGCATGGTGGAACTTTTAATTCCCTGGGTTTTGTTTTGCACGCTACACACCAAACTATCATATGCAAGAACTTTGTATGCTTGTGTATTCTCTTCCTGACAGCGTGGCAGCATTTATGCACACTTGAGCTGTGTGGGAAAAGTGGCAGAAATGCTACTAGGTCTAACTCGACAGTTGCATATTTTGTAAGAGTCGTTGTTCCAGTCTGTGTCCATTTACTGAAATGTCCGCAGTCACAAAGGTGTCACTGTACATATTTTTATTTGACGATAACATGACTGCTCAATAACAGCTCACACACATGCACATTAGTTTGAAGACGTTTAGAACAAGCAAAGACATGATTTTGTTTTAGTTCCACTTATAAGGAAACGATGGCTCAGAGATAAACTGTTGAAATGTCCCAAGTCACTTATTAGTTCAATTCAACAACAGTTTTTTGTGCTGAAGTCTTGGTTTGGTTACGTTCACGCATTGTCACATATACTGCAACAGTTAGAATATTATGAATACTAAACTATAAACTATCTATACATGTAGGTAGACTATCCAGGTAAAGGATTACCAAAAGCTGTTTATTGTTTGAGTTAAAAGGACAGCAGCTTTACATTACTTATTAATCAATTTTAATATACTATACCAATGATTATTCTGTACAATTAATAATGTTTATTTGAATTTTAAACTGAGCTTGAGTCTCTTCATTCTCCTTATGCAAAGTAAACAGGAACAACAAACAATAGAGGTCACACTTTTCAGTGCCAAACTGATAACTCATAATGAACAGATTGTCTACTTTTGGCAGGAGTGAGGCAACAAACATTTCCATTTTCTGTTTTGCAATTTTCATGCAAAGAGTCTTTTGAAAATGTTAATAGAAAAATGTCTATCTAATGTGTCTGGACCAATCCAGTGAGGAACTAATGCTCACAAGTAGGCTGCTTGGTTCATGTTTAGGTTGAGAGTCATCTGTCCAACAAACAGATTCCCCACCAGCCTCATTTTGCCCACCCACTTATTTGTCCTTTTTCATTATAGCATCCTCCCTCTGAGGCCAAATGGAAATCTCAAATAAAGTATTATCACACAGAGGAAACAAAATACCAATTATAATGTAGATCAGCAGCAAGGTCATTTATATTTATGCAAAAGCTTTATGTTGCCCCTATGCTTGCCATAGTAATAAGACTGTCCAAACGAAGCTTTTATTCAGCGTTTCTCTTTGCGTTGCTATCTGTCCTATCCCTTCTCTACTTTTCAACTAACCACACAGTGAAGAAAAACCAAGTGCTCACAACAACAACAACAAAGTAACAACAGAATAAAACAGAAGACAGTAGAAGGCGTGGAAGTAGCAGATAGACCCAATGCTTTAAATCTTGAATAGACCCTATTAACAGGGCTCTGTTAGCCAGTCTATGAGATCTGGCAGAGGTCCAACTGCTTTTGTCAGTAATTAGACACTCTTCAAAGAGAGTTTACTGAGCCTTTTGTTCAGGCTTCATCTGGAGCAGTTAAAAAGTCTCAAACTTCCCCCTATTAGGAATATTTCCCCCCTTTCATAATACTGTGCAGCTGACGCAAATGTGAATCAATTTTGCAAAGATCTGCTGCTTTATAAAAGCTTTGATCGGACTATTAATTGCAGCACAGTTGCAGAACTGTATCGCTGTTTAGATACGAGAGTCTATGCATAAAAACCAAGGGAATCTGCTAAAGGTTACAAAACTATTGCAGCATTTGCAAAGCTTGACCTTTGATTAAATAATCAAATAAATCAAAAATCTTGTAAGTTCCTGTAGGTACTGACAAGCTGACCTGACCCCTCCTGAACAGTTTCCACTTTCTCTGAGGTGCTGTGGGAAAAAAGGAATTCAACAACAGGAAATGGAGCCGTAGTGTTAAAGGAAATCCCAAAGAGGGAGGTACTCCTTTTCTAACATGTACGCAAACAAACCCATCAGAAGCTGCTCTATTCCCAATGTGCACCTGTACTGTGGAGCTGCACATGAAGGCAAGGCCAGTGATACCTTAAGGCAGGTTTAAATAAAGGCAGCCGATTAGTTTTGATGTATATAATGCTGCTGCAGTTGCATTTTAAATCACTATATGTTTCCCTTGAAATTTTCTATTTACTGAAATGACTGCATACAATTTAGAACTGAATATGCTCATGTAATTTCCAGCGAAAGCAGAGGAATCAGTTTTATGAGGAAGCAGAGGAAGCCTTTTCTTGCAAAGTGCTGGTAGTCTGCATCATTAGAAGAAGAAATTATAAAACATGACTGCAGCTGAGTCATCCTCTAGTCCTTTGTTTCCACCCAGATCTGAGTTCAGAGTAGAGGAGCCTGGGAAATGTGCTGGATCAGTATTGGGAGTCAATTGATCACCATTAGCTATAAATAAGCCTGAGCCATTTCAGATTCATTGTTCATTGGAACCCATGGTGCTCTGGGTATGCCAGCTGTCAAAAGCACCCAACTACACTATGTTAAAACACTTGACTTGTCAGCCAGTGAACCTCAGAGGGGCACAAACAAATATAAAGCAGCCAGAATTTCCAATTAATAATCTTCACATTGACAGCAAGTGTCAGCGAATGATGCAAGAAAGGTTGCTCCAGCATTTTCCTCTTTTTTTTTGTTTTTTTAAAGTGACTGTTTTGTCTTTGTTTCTGTGACATCTAACAGGTACACAGCTGCTCTGAAGCACTGCTGTCAAAGGTGCATGTTTTATTTTACTGCGGATGAGGAGAGGCTGTCTGAATTCAGTCCAAACCTTCCCGTCATAACAACAACCCTTCTAATACTCCCAATAACAATAAGGGACATTACCTAAAATATTATAGGAAACCATAAAAGTTACATAGTAATATCAGGGTTTATGCAGGAATCCTGAGGTTAAATTTATTACCACTTAATACCTTTAAATACCTAGCAAAAACAGGATCAATAAATGGGAGGGCACGCACACTGTTACTGTCAATCCATTAGTTATTTACATTTAGTCGTTTAGCTGCCGCTTCTATCCAAAGCGACTTTCAGAGATGCGATGGCTGCAGTGGAAGTTTTACTGGTGGTGGGACTCGATTGGAGCGGTGTACTGAGCATACTAGCAGCACAAAAATTTGATATTAATGGCTGCTCTCCCATCAAGTTGTCAGTCAACTGAACATTGTAGGTAGATCCATCTAGATAATTTGAGTTACGCTACTTCTGCTAAAAAGGCATGAAGGCCAAAAAAATTATCTTTAAAAAAAAAAAAAAAGTTGAGTAAAATTACTGTGATGTAATTTTGAAACCGAGTCTCAAAATTACATCACATCTCTGTGACGAGTCCATGCTAGTCAAGCAGCTAAACTTTAGCGCCGATGCTCCGGTGTGGGTCATGCACACACTGTAAACAATACCAGTGTGTGACAACAAAAACATCACCCCGCTCCTCGGATATACATTGATCTCATAACTGGCCTCTGAACTCTAATTGACAGAAATAGCGACGGAGAAGTCGCTACGACAGTCTACGTAGTTAATTCTGGCAAACTTTTAACATACAGACTTACAACAAATCACGTGCTATTCTTTAAAAGAAATAATACCCTGCAATCAGACATTTAATACTTTTTAAGGGCCTTAATTTTCACTAAGTTGATTTACTACCTTTTAAGACCCCGCGGATACCCTGGATATAGAACAATGTCAGTTAAAATGTATTTGGTGTTCACAAAACACACTTTGACTGACATGATTAATGTTTTTATAGTTCTTTAGAGCTGCAGTGATTTGTCGAGTAATAAACAGCTGTTAATCATAAGGTAGAGAAGGGCGCCCACTAAATACAGGGTTGGCAGTTCGATCTCTAGTTCCTCAAAGTGTCTTTGGGCATTGAAGCCCAAATTGTTCCAGATGGCGACAACCTTGCATGGTAACCATTTAAGTCATTTGAAGTTATCTTCAAAGATTTAAGCTTTCATATTGTCATCTTATGTAACAATAAAGAAATATTTTTGAAGGGTTTCGACTGCATTTACATCACTTTCAACTCTGGGATATTCTGACAGGTGTAGTTTTACTTACAAACGTCACCTCCCCTCGACTTTGAAATAAGTTTGCCAAGCACTGTAGATGTGTTTGCTTCAGGTGTATTTACTTTACTGTGAGATATTTAGCAATTTCAGTGGTTAAGAAGACTCAAAAACAAAGACATCAGAGCTTTCAAACTACCCTATTTGTTATATTGTTCCTTTCAGTCAGTCAATTTTTATGAGTGTATTTTTAAAAGGTTGAAGGTATTTTTCATAGAAGGTTCTTCAAAAAGTAGTCATCCATCATCTTTCTCAGCCATACACTTTATTTTATTCCCACAGCTATAAATGTTAATTTCACACTCTCTCCCTTTGTCCTTCCCAATGGGCTAGGACACAGAGTCATTTTCAAACTAACCTCAAACTCTCCAACTGCGGGAAAATACAGATGTGAAGTTTTAATTTCTGTGAGTGAAGTAGGAGGAACTATTTTCATCCACAGAGGAGGGTCCGTATCAAAAAACATTTTAAATGCATTATGCATTTTAAATATCTTTTTTATTTTGTATGTAATTTATCAGTGTCTTTGTTGTTCTGCTTTATGGGCTACATGATGTATTTAAGTTGATTGCAGCTGTGTGTAGCACTATTTCCCAAGCCAAGTTTTCCCTCTGGGGTAATAAAGTATAACTTATCTTAAATTGTTTATACTAAATGACCAAACTGAAAGGCATATTTCTGATTAAACTTATAATTTATTTGCACTTGTAAGATACCACAGCAGCTGTTATCTCTTTCCATCTCTTTGCATTATGATGTTGTGCAGATAAAAGCCTCTTGCAACATCTAAGTGTGGGGTTTGTTATGAGCACTTGTAGCACCATTGTTGGTTTCATCCATAGACTCTGTCCGTACGGTTTGGCATGATTCTTGTGTAGGTGGATAAAGATGTTAGTGGTGTTTTTTGGGTCTGAGTACAGTTTTCTGTCCTGAGTGTGTGTGGTTTTTTTCCACAGCAAAACTATGTCTAATGTGACAGAAGTAGCTCCTCTTTTAGGTACGAGCTGGTTGTTTTGTCTCAACTTCCTCCTCTGTTTGGAAATATCCTGTCCTGTGTCACATTCACTCTCCTCCGTATTTGTTTGTGTATGCAAATTTCCTGCCTGTATGCTGCATCCGTAAAAGAGGGAGTCACAGTAGTACATTTAAGGTTTTTTCAAAAGGGATCTGACATGGACTCTACAAGTCTGTGTAAAACCTGATGATCCATGTTATCCCTGCATAAAAATCCTGTATCATTCAGGCTCTATTGACATTGACTTAAAAAAACAAAAAAAAACAATAGTGTTTATTGACTCAACCGCAGAATAAACAGAAGGACTCCAAATAGCTGTTTCAGTAAAGAGATCTGACCATGTTATCCATAGCTACAATAATGACAACACCACAACCACCACTCAGATAACACTACAAGTATAGAGACACATCTCATCACACACACACTCCAAAACATCAATAAACTGCATCAACATCAGAAAACTGCAGCCTCTGAAATAAACTTCTTACCTTCGGATCTTTTAGTAGACGGACTTGTGTCCCCCTGTGATCTGACAGAGATCTTTTCACCACTGTACGATGCCTGAAGTGATAATAGTCACCGAATACCTGAAAAGACAGATAGATAGAGATATGATCAGTTATCACAAGGTCATTTATGTTATCTGGATGTAAAAAAAAGCTTCAAGGAAGTATTAAATCACCCTAGTATCATGTAACTGTGGTACATGATACGAACACACCACTTGTCTTGTTAGCTGCATTCAGTACTCATAATGCAATTAAAATGGAGACCCATCAGATCCAGACTACCTGACATGGTCTGAAAGAAACATGAATGTGAACATCTGACCTTCACACTTCCTGGATCGAAACATGTAATAAATAAAAGAATCTATAAATAAACCATTTGTAAATTTATTTCATTGACCCCAAACCCATGTTTCCATCTTCATTCCCAATAACCTCCCTCCAATTCCTGATGCCAACATATTCCCCTGTGAGAAAACCCAAACCTGACCCATTATTCTCAGTGCTCAGTCCAGTTATTAACACGGTGTAATCAAGCTCATTAATCGTGAGTGGTGATATACAAACAAGCAGATCAATAGCTACCCAACTAATTGATTGACGGAGAACAAGAGAACAATTTCGTCAGTAACAGTTGATGGTTATAGTCTCTAATGGGATCAGCTTGCTTTTCTACTAATTTCTATCAATGCAATTTAAATTCTTTGGGTAATTTTAGATTCATTCTTTAATTGGAAATGTTGCATTCCTAATCTACACTAAGACAGCGCAGAATACCTGCAGCTGTCAGCCAGGAAAACATATGTCCACAGAAACATTTTACATTCAGCGTTAAATACTGTGTTTACCAGCAAACCAATCAGACGTCTATAAAGGTACTCAGGTGGCGTTAACAGCTCCATATGCTCTGAAATTTTAATTAATGATTTCACTAAAGAGACAATGGGGAAATGCAATTAGACTGAGTTATAAAAAAAAAATTACCATTGCGTACTGATTTTAGATGTGTTGAGTTACATAATTATGGACTGCATAAACATATATGAAGATGTGGTGTACGTAAAGAAAAAGGAGAGGACGATACAAACATTTTTGTCACCAGAATGGGATGCTTTTCGTCCCAGCAAAGGTCGATGTAGAGCTAAGCTACTGCAGCGTGTACTGCGACTTTCCTTCACTCTAAAAGGAGTCACGGTTCAGTCCACCAACCTCCTTTGCTCCCATTTAATCATAGTAAACAGGCCGATTCCAGCCGGGCTGACACAAAGAGCCCCTGCACACAAAGCCGGTGGACAATAGGGAGGCAATAACCAAGAGGGAAGACACACTTTACAGTGATATTCAGCACAGAGGTGGAACCACCACCACAGCTCTGTGTGTGTGTGTGTGTGAGTGTGTGTGTGTAACCATTAAAGAATAACACCAAAGAAAAAAGTCAGGATATAAAAGGGGATACAACGCTTACATCCAAAAGGCATTAGCTGAGTCCGTTCTCTGAGGAGGAGCAGGGAGTGGGTCCATTGTGTTATCCGAGGAAAAAGCCCGGGAGGTGGGACACTGATTAAAGACATGGGTGGAGAGTAGCAGGATCCATTAAGCTACTCTAAATAACGCTAACCGATGAAAAGATATACTCGAAAACAATGTATTTGCAGTTTGTTCATCCGTGCAGTGAATGTTTTTGAAGATAACTTCTCATAGTTTAAAGCAAAAAAGAAGCTATCTGTGATGCATCTGGCATTTCTGGGCCCATTTTGTTGATACAAGGTATTTTGACATTCTATTAGGCATGATATCTGACAGCATAATGTCAGTTAATAAAAAGGAGTTGAACATCAGGTTTTGACGTCAAAAAATATGAATAAAGCAGAAACAACTTTTCTAAACTCCTCAAATTACAGTACATTATCCAATTCATTGAAGATGACACAGACCTCAATGTGTCCACCGGTATTAGACTGAACAGATTGTAATGCAGCCCCTTGCAGGGTTTCCCTTCAACAGAAAAAAAATGCTTTCTATTTTCCATCTCAGATAATTGCAATCTACACTCTTAAGGAGAGCTGATAAGCTCACAAACATCTGGAGGTTGTCAAAAGTAATGCTGGGTAATGTAGGAAATCTCTGTCTGATGGGTAAATGTGTGCTGTACATCACATATTGATGATGAACACAATTCTTTGAGAAAATACATTTTAGAAATAGATAAAACCTTTTGTATGGATACTTGCAACAACTACCACAACAAGAACGAGTCAAGAGGAAAATTTATTCCAAGACAGACCCTCCTACAAACGTCTATCCAGAGGTCCAGGTCACCTCACATAAAAACAGTTCAACTGTTTCCAACATATGCGCATACGCACACATTCTCACTTCACTCAGTCCATTCCACTCCTGCTAAATGTCCACCCTGCAGCTCAATCATCATTTGCAATCAGCAACAACACTTCAAATGTTTTCAACCATTTAATCTCAGGACCACATTGTTTCTGTGGAGCTAACTGCTTTCCACTGGGGGAAAAAAGGGGGCCCATTTACGACAAAGACATTTAGAGGGAAAAATGATGTGGAAAACGCACGGATCACAAGTTGTGAGTGACCATTACTGATGCGATAAGCTGAGCACTGATAGAGCACAACAGGCTTAAGTGGCGCTCTCCGAGTGGCCTATTCCTGAAGTGAGGCATTAATCCATCAAACTCATTAAAATGCACTGTGACAGACAGTGGAAAATTACTGTCTGCTGGTTTGTTTGCATGTTTTTGCTCCCTCCCCGCCTGCCAAATTTACCTTGTGGGAAAGCACTTATCAAAAAGGTCTGGTGTCTCATCTCCTGTGACTGTTGACACAATTATGTTTTACAAAGAGCCAAACAATGTCTGGAGACAAATTGGGAAGGAGGTTTGAGAGCTGCAATAAAATGATACGAAACCGTTTTCCATATGGAGCAATGAATGTCAAGAACAAAGACTGTGGATTTTGGATTCTGCTTGAGGGAGATCATTATTGTAGTTAAACCAAAGATGCATCAATCATGGCACATTTCCTTTCCTTTAACATTCAACTGTGTTTGATTTAGGTGTATCGGGATGTACAGCATTACCATATTTTGTTGGCGCACCAGGGAGTTCAGATAAATTGGGAAAATGAGACTTAGGCAAACTCCTAAAATAGTTCAGCAACTTGTTTATATAATGAGGCCGGAGTCTAATTACTCAGTGCGGTGAATGGGGTAGAGCGGGGGGCACAGAGCACCACAGTGGCAGCTGGACATAACCAACAATTTCTTTAAAAGCAGGGCAGTGCAGACCGATCTGCCCCCACACACCTGAAAATGGGTTTGCACAGCTGGTCTGCTTTTCTGCCAAACTACATTTAGTCATTACATGTTCTCTCCTCATTGTTTTCTCCACCCTTTCATTATTCATCCTACAGCAGCCATTCCATCTCTCTTTTCTCATTAACCTTTAGTTTTATTTGGCAGTGATGTTATGTATGTACTTGATAGGAACCATGAGCTAAATAAGCAGTTTTAGTAGCCTTTACACTGCACAGTTGTACACAGATGTAGATGAAATGGTCATTTGTAAAGCAGAAAATGCGTCTAAGTGCACCTAAATAATCCAGGAATAAACTATTAAGTTTATAGAGCCTTACAAGGAAAACTCAAGCTTCCTTATTTATCAACACACTGTGCATTCTCAACAAGCTGCCGGCCACATTCCTCTACTGTGTTTATACAGTAAATACAGATTATGATTCTTGGCACAGTCGTTTACCTCGATTGTTCTGAAGAAGTTAGATTAGTCAATTTTATGGTGTTGACAAAAACAAGTGGATTAAATAAGACAGTGAAATATGGAGTATTTGAGTTGGGAGGACAGTTTGGAAATACCCCCATGACTTCAATATCTACAACGGAGGGGAGGCAGAAAGTTGACATTGTGATTAGAGTGACCATCGTTCAGCCAGAGGGCCTCACTTCAAGCCCCTCGGACATAAACAACACAAAACAAAGCGTGAATGGTTTTGTAGCTGAGTGAGGGTGATTGTTCACAAAAGCCAGAATTTTCTTTTCCGGGGATCGTTAAGCATCATGTGATTATCATGCCTCCATCGCCGCACAATATAATAAGCTGTTGTGCAAAAACATAGGATGCATTTAAAAGATTTAGAACGTCTATTTTATAATAATCCTTCAATTTGTGCCTTTGGCTGACAATATTACCTCCTTCGGTCTTAAATCCTACTCTTGTTGATGTGCACAGCAAATAAATTCTTCTGCTTACCAGAAGATTACCTTGTCCTATTTGCTCTGCTGTTTGCAGATGATTAGCTTTCAGCTTCTGCGCCCTTGCTATCAGCCACCCGGTACAAATTTCTGCATCAGCGTGGCTCCCTAGTGAAATAACCTTCCACCTCAGGTCAACACTATAGAGAGGAAAGCCTGAAGACCTCTCTCTTCAGGCAGAACCCTTCAGTTCCACTTATCAGTCTACACCTGACCTTGGTCTCGTCTTGCATCAAGAAAAAAGAAAAATCAAGAAAATGAAGCCTTTACCTTTTCATGACCAAGGACTCAGTAATATTTTTTAAGCTCAAAAGTCATCTCTTTGTTGACTTTCCACTATACAAACTTAACAATCCCTAAGTCAAGCTATTGTCGCTGGTTGTGCTTGTGTTTCCACTGTTCTCCACCAGCCTGGCGGATGAGTTGTGTGGTGATTTGACCAGATGATGGAGTATGTGTTATAAGGTGAGGTGAGGATTACAGCACTCCTAAACAGTTGTTGGCAGACCTTTAATGTTGACAAAGTGCCCTTGAGCAAGGCACCATACCCCCCATGCCCACCGCCCCAGTGAATCTGTCAATTTGAGTGTGTGACCCTGTGCATGTGCGTGTTCCAACAGGTGCCAGCCTGGATGGGTTAAATGCGGAGAAGTAATTTCACGTTCAATGTGATTAAAGTTAAAAGTAAAATGAAATGATACTGTGTGTGGTGCAACACTGGCAAATCCCAAGACAATCTATTAACGTGTAGGTCCAGAGTACAGAACAAAGACAAATACGCTGATGTAGTCAAATAAAACACTACTTGCTGCTTATCTTTATGGCAAACATCTGAGAACACAATATAACAGTAAAAAAACTGCAAAGAGGAGAGGTAACCATTATTTGTTTGCATATTTCTAATTACTAATAATAATAAAAACACAAATATCAGCCAATCGTATGCTTCATCTTCCTTGGGTCTGCATTAGTACGACTCTTCCACTGCAGCATACCTCGATTTTATGGAGTGGATGATTGTGTATAAAAAAAAAAAAAAAAAAGTTTACAGTGTCATGGCAGAACTGCTGCAGGGCTGTTAGCTCACGGGTCGATGAGAGCTGTCCTCAGATGACTAACTCTACACAGCAAAGTCTTCATGGTACTGCAAGGGTAAAGTCATATAAGAACAAGACTGCACACATACGCAGTGCAGGATTTGAAACACCACAGCCCCAGTGTTGCAAATTTTGTACCAGCTATCATCATGAATTACAGAAAAGTCAATACATCTGAGGAGTACAGTCGCAATCCGCTATATAGTTTTCCCACCGACTACATGGCCAGCGACTTGATTAGACAAGTTGTGGATATTTAGTCAGGGTTATGGATGTCTTCCCTTTAGCGATACTATCAAATGTTTTATTTTCTGTATCTGTCTTTGAAAAAATGTATTGAGGTGGTAAAAAGGAAAGAATAGCCATGACCCACTGGCCTACGATTGAACACGTTCACTACCCCACCAGTGCAGAGCTGGCTTACTGTGTGAGATGAACTTTAGCCTCAGGGTGGGGTCAGACGGCATCTCAGTGAAAAGAGTTTCTGACTGAGTCGCTCTGACCTCAGTATGAGAAGTGTTTTTGAGAATAACCTCTCAGAGCAGAGACGTGCTCCTTTAGACAAGAGGCAACTGAGATCAGCGGGGAACTCTTCAATATGTCGATATAAAATCGTTTTACTTGGTTCAATCTCTTGCTGCCTTTCAGAGATAAGAATTTGGTACGTTAAAGCTCAAGTCACGTCACTCTGCTTTGTTTCATCAAAACACAAGACATACCTAAAAGGGTCTTGGTCTCATAGTCGTGATCGTGGTATTATTCACTTCTTGGAGGATTTAAATCATAAAATAACTTCTACGTGTCTTCAGAGAGTGCTGTTAGAAAGAAAGAAAGCCATCAATTACTTGCTCCATTCTATGAATTGACACCATCTGCAAGGAAGAATCAATTCCTCCGCTATCATATGCAATTTGGTGGAGGTCCAAAGGACGGCTGACTTTGTAAAAGGGAAGTTGGGTTTTAACTGTAACTGATGTGGCTTTCAAAGAATTGGTCTGCAGATCTTGAAATTCATCATCTGACAAAGAAGAAACTTGGGGTGCAGGCTTTTCACTAACGATCTTCACTAGTAACAGAAAAAGTCTCGTTTTCTCTCATCCAGGCAGAAATACAGTACATCTGTTGATGCTACAGCTCGCCTTATTACTTAATTTAATTCAGATGGCAGTGGAGGTGCTGCAACGTCGATCATCACTCCCCAAATAATATTTTATTTTCATTAATATTTAAAACTCTGCCCAATTCATTTTTATGTAATCACAACCCAGGCCGCTGCAGTGCCTCTGAACAATGTAAAAAAACGGCACTAATCCAACATAATGTCCTTCAGAGGCCAAGTCTTCGGGCGTAACCTGTTCAGAGAGCGACAGCAAATCTAATTCATGTGGTCTTCAAAAAGGGGGCTAATGCATTAAACCTTTCAACCTTAAATGATGGAGAAAAACTGCTGCTCAAGCTCGACAAATGACTCTTTTATTAATATACAAATGAAAAACGTGTGTGTGTGTGTGTAACAGCCTGCTTATAAAATAAAAAAAGATTCAGGGGTTGATTTAACCATATGCATGTGGGGAGAAAACAGAACAATAAGGGCCTGCACAAAACAGAAGGATGTATGCTCTTCATATCTTTATACATCAGCTTTACAAATTTTATGAAATCTATTTTTTTCTAATTGAGCAGATAAATAATCTCAATTTATAGTGTAGATACAAATCTGTTTACTCTGCAGTATCAACACTTAGACACATCTCACCTTTCAAAGAGCCCGAATTAACCCTACTGATGCAATGACACACTTGCTGTGCCCTACTCCCGTGCCTTTACGCCGTGTCTATTGAGATTTTCAGTTTTTCAATAGGAGAAATTGAATTCCTAACTAAAGGATTTTCAAAAACAATGCATCATTAACAAGTCCACTGAGTGATCAGTGTCAGAACATCCAACGTGATGAATCTCTGATCACGGAGATTGATTAGAGAATCTGTTGAGGCAGAAATTAACTTTTCGTGATCAGTATGACGGAAATCAAGCTCGCCCTTATTAGAGTCACATTAACAGTTCAGAGATAATCTTTCCAAACACGTCGTCAACGCTCATGCAGATGCCTTGATGAGCTCATCCTCATTAGTGGAGGAATTCAACTGTATCCATCGCTAGTTACCCAGTTAGAGTGTGTGTGTGTGTGTGTGTGTGTGTGTGTGTGTGTGTGTGTGTGTTTGTTTGTGTGTGTGTGTGTGTGTGTGTGTGTGTGTGTGTGTGTGTGTGTGTACGTGAGATAGAAAGAAAGAGACAGAAAGCTGAACTGAGATGGAGGAAATTGGAGAGGGACTGGGAGGAAGCAGGTTTTTATCACAAGGGAGTCAGTTTTGTCCCTGGGTGTGCAATGTGTATGATTGCTTTTGACACCATGAGGGAATACTAAATCTAATCTGAGCTCTGAATCTGTTTTAAACAGTGCAGTAAAAATCACCAACATAAGGAAAAACAATCTACTCTTTAAAGCTGAGATATTGAGGGGGCATTTTGGGTTAAGGTTAATTTAACTTACCTTGTTTGTTTGTTTTTTGTTGTTTGTTTGTCTAAATCTTTTTCCTCATACAGTATATTGATTTGAGTATTACGCATTCTCAGCTTTATTCTGCTTTCAGAATCATTCAACATTTCAGGAAACACACTTACTTTCTTGCAAATAGTTATATAAAAACTGATTCACTCAGCTTATCTTATCTGGGAAATATGACGCTACAGCCAGTGACAGTTACCTTAGCACAGCACAAAGACTGGGAATGGGCAAACCACTATCCCGGCTCTGTCTAATGGTCTAAAGCACCTCTAAAGCTCCCTGTTAGAGATTTAACAGTCAAGATATAGGATGTCAAAGTGTACATATGACACTATATAGTTTTAAGCTAAGTTATGTGCTAGAATACTATAAGACCAAAGTGCAAGGAGCAATAACGCACAAAGTACATAAACATCAATTTGCAAATTTCCAAATTTTAAAATGATCTTTTGTTCTTGTGTGTGTGTGTGTTCATATTTTCGGGGGACTGTAAAAAAAAAAAAAAAAAAATCCTGAAAAGCAGATAGTATATGCAATGACTAAGTTTTCCTTGAAGTTATTTTTGCTTCACGTAGGACGAAGTAAAGAGTGACAGTGATGAGAAAGGCGGGCAAGATTCGCCATGAATTCATTGGCATTTCAACTGAGGTAGTTTGCCTCACAGCCCCAAGGGCCCCCTGCCAGGAGTGCTGGAATAAACGCCATTATATAAGTAGACATGAAAGCACGCTGCATAAAATCCTGGGCTGGACCGCATTAATGTGCGCTGATGAATAAGCATGAGCGGTGATGTTAATACAGCGGTGAGCCTCAAGATACGAGCAGGGCCTGAGATTACAGCACTGTATTAAACGATGATGCAGAAATTGTTTAGCGTCATCACTTGATTTCTGTTTTTACATTTTTAGAAACAGATCACATGATAGGTTTCAAGCATTTCAAGATTTTTCAAAGTCAGTTTAGTGTTTAATATCCCTGGCGATAAGTTTGACAGCTGAATCCTGAAGCCTTTTCTATAAAGCTAGCAGTGCGTAAAAATTGGCGAAGGAGTGCCTGAGCTATAAATGCAAAGAGTGCAAGGACACACGTACCTGTGAGAGTCATTTCAAATATAACATCTCATTAATAACCTGTTGCGATTTTCCCCACCATCCTTCTCACGCACACATGCACGCACACACACACGCACACACACAATGAAGACGGATCAAAAGGTGATTGCCAGTGGGACAGGGGCTAATAAGATTTAACTCTGGTGTCTAATTTTATCTCCTCCCTTTGCTCTCTGAGCACTGATAGAGCACTGCTGCTGGACAGAAATACCAAACAGGTTCTTCCGACCCCAAATGAAGGACTGCAGGGGCCATTTGAGGAAGCCGCACTCTGTTAATTTCCTAACAACTCTCCATCTAAAACATTTCCATCATTGTCTTCTCCCTCCATAGAGGACTGGGCACTTTTGTCTCTGCACCCACCACAGGTAGCTGCGCTTCAATTTAATGGACTGTCATGAGGGTCTCCCTAAGGTGAACAGTAGCAGAAGAGGACATAATGCTTCCACATTTGTAGATGAAGGACTTTCCATTTTAATGTAAAGTGCACTCAGTAAAGAAAAAAGTACTTCCATTTTTGCTGTAGTTGTGATTTCATTTGGCAGATTTGTTGAGTAAAAACGAGAAAAGAAACTGACCGACAAGGATAATATTCATCTATCAAGACTGAAAATACAGTATTTCAAACAACTCTTACTTATTAGTGCTGCTTTGGTTATTTCAATGTGTCCTGCTGCACACCGCTCCCATGAAACTGAGCCACAACGCTGTCCTGCTTCTGCCAACGCCCGAGGCTACAGTACATTACAGCCCGTGATCCCCCTCGCTCTACAAAAATCCTCAGACTCTTTGTACTCCTCCTCTCTGCGCTGTAGGTGAAGTGGGGTGAAAGAAAGAGGGATGACAAAACAAGATCCACCGCACAGATAGAAAAGGGGAAGCTCTCCGTGACTGTTTGTTAGTGTTGTTTCCATGGAGATCGGTTAAAGTTCAGTTCAGTCTGTTGGTCGAGGACGAGAGATTTTGAAAGAAAACATTTTACAATAAGAAATGGGTGACTTGTACAAGAGATTATCCTCAGGGAGGCAAAACTTGTTTTTTTCCACGCCCTGCATTATTTTTTCAAAACATGACACCAACCAGACATAACTGATGTAGATTTGATATGGCACAAGCTCACCTCGACATGCACGTCATCCTGGCTGAAATGACAACCCCCTCAGTCATTACTTAGCTGTACTTTCCAAGCTGGAGTTTTCTCACCGAACTCTTAATTTGGACAAAATCATCCTCTCCAGACTTAATGGTCAATTTGATTTAATAATAAATAACTGGTGCCTTATAAGCCACTTTGTACACACATGCTTGCACACAAGCACACACACTTTTCCTCCTCCTCCTGTTTAAATCTGTCCCAACATCAATTTCACAGATAAACGTCTAGCAATAGGCAAGAAATGGATGTTGCCAAAAATTGATCCTGTGACTGCTCACACGTAAACGTCCTGAAACAAGCAAACAAGGGGAAAAAAAGGCTGTGAAATGAATATATTTTTCTACAACAGTTCCTAATAAGTGGCTTGCCCTTATTGAGGGCAGTGCAGTAGGCACAATGAGATGACCAGCAGTGCGTAAATGCACAGTATGAGCACGCCCATTTTTCCAGGTAGAGATTACAGTTTTTAAGCTCTACGCCAACATCAAAGTTTCCCATAAATTAACTGCATCACAACTGTGAACAGTACCAGGAAACAGCCACAGACCGTTTCTCAAAGCACGATATTTATCTCAGGACATCCTGTAAGTAAAAGATAATTTTCCTGAATATCTCTGCAATCTTTGAAGAAGGCGTTACAAGCTTTTACACCCCCGTCTTATGTAACACTTAATGGCTGACTGGATCTGATAAGGACTTTGCAGAATCTTTTTTTTTGGACATTTAAAAGGATAGTAAACTGCTGTTGAATAACTTCTCAGATGGAAAATAAAGTTGTTGTGTTAACTGAACTGTGTTGACTATTTTGTTTGTTCACATCGACTGCATGACAAAATGCCAAAAGTGTCAGTTCAGAAGTGACAGAAAAAGCCTTTCAAAAGTGTAATGTTTCGACATGTGGGTTTCCGTTTTGCACACAACCAGGACATGCATGCATGCTGCATTATGTGATACACAGTCAATTGTTTCACACTACTCTGCAGTAATGCACCAACAACCGGCAAAGTCACGGAAGAATAAGCCTGCCTGAAAGGAAACATGGATGTAAACAATGTATGACTTGAATCTTAAAGAAATAGTAGCTTTGTTTTATTAGGAATGAAATTTAGTCAGGACCTTTGTAAGACCTCAAAGATGCACACAGTGAATTTTTGCGAGACAACAATCAATGTAAGACAAACAAAAACTCCACAGGGCACTTTTAAGCTGCTATCTGCGAAATGGTCGCAGTGAAACAAGTTAATGAAACATAAGGTGCAGCTTGTCCTTGCTTCTTAAATCATGGCTGTTTGGTGTATTACGCAAGTAATGCCCTGAGAATAATGAGCAAACATTAATCAGTATGGTGCTCTTTTATTTACAATGAAGCTGAGTGAAAATACTGTCAACAACAATTAAGTAAAACTGAAATTAGCTAAGCAGTGAGTCTATTTGAGAGAAACTGGATTGGGTTTTCAATGGGCCATCAAGGCTTATTTTACCTCCATTCTCTAATGTTATGAAAGAAAATCAACATAGGCGTCACAGGCAAACTGGGTCCAGCTGCAGACACTGCTGCTGCCGCTCACACCGTAATGCTTTGCATCCCCCGATCTGATATTGATGTGCTCATTTATGCGGGTGAATGTCGATCAACAAAATTATTCATAATTTCCATTCCCTGGGCAGCATGAACAAATAAGCTCTTCCAACCAAATAATTCAGCAATCGGGAGAAGATTCTGAATGCCGTTACAACACAGAATTATTCATAGTAGACAGCAGCATGGCGCAAAACAACTCAAGGCTCATTTACATTATGAGAATGAAAAGCAGTCACTGCCTTGTCAAGGAACATTAGACTCATGTGATACGGTTGCCTTTATTTCAGCTCCCATGTCAAATTAAGTGCTGTTGGGTCCGGCACAAAAATGATATCAATCACACGCTCGTTCCAGACAGTGGAGAGTATATAGACAGTGTACTGCCTTGCATATTATATGTGATGCTGGCACAGAAAACATCCCGATCAAGTCCTACATCAATACACTTTATATAAAATAACACGAGTGGTGAGAGAGCTCTGCGTGCAAGATGAATTACAAAAAAAGCAATTATGAGCACAGTATCCATCTCCCTCAATTGACTAACTTCAACGTCCACGACCACTTTAAGACGCGTGCCAAGTGTGTATCTCTGAGCTGAGCTATGTCTTGTTGGTGTACGTTTCAATCCAACAATCTTTGGAGCCAGCTGTTTTGTAGAGATTGAAGTTCCCATAAAAGAGATACAGATAATGAATTCTTACAGTTTGGAAGAGGCAACTGTATGCTTGACCTGATTTGATCAATTATAATTCACAGATGTTCATTTTTGCAGGTGTTTCGTCATTACAGCACTGTTTGGATGTTGTGTTGTGCAGAGTGTGTGTTGGACACAGTAAGTAGTAAGTACAGTAAACTTCATCCATTCTATGTGCTCATGTTGTTTTCTTTCAAAGACACCTTGGAAGGACAAATCAATTCGCAATAACGCCATGAGAAAAGTCACAAGTGTGTTTGGCACAGGTCTAAATGGGATACTCTGAAAAGATGGCCATTAAACAGCATGGCATGGCAGAGACAACTGCACTGTTGGATTGGTCCGCACGGAAACAGAATGTGCTCCACATCGTCCGAGTGCTTTTCTCCATCCCCACCTCCTTCTCAATCTCACTCTCAGCAGGTGAGCATGAAAACAGTGGAGCCACACATAACACACATTGCTTGGTACCGGCAGTGACCTTACAACAGCATCAGTTCATCCTGTGGATGTGTTATTTTTCCCCAGAGGCAACTTTGATCGTCACAGCCTCAACATAGAGACACACAAATAGAACTCAAATCAAAATCTGAAACTCAATCGCCCCCGCTGTGCAAAGTACGCAATCACACAACATCCTAATACTACACACAGCTAAAACTGAAAACAACCCACACATAGAGCTAAATGGTAGGCTATGCCATGGTTAACACACACTGGGAGAACTGTGAGTGCTCAAGACAATGGAGCATGATATAACACACATCTCTCAGCCACTGCAAACCTTCTGCTTGCCACAATTAACACTTTTATGACAGTGATTCAATGTGAACACTGACCTATAAATCCCAACCTACCTGTCGGGCTGCTGTTAAAGTCCCTCCACACTCACTGTCCACCCACGCAGCTGTTTTCTCACTTACGTTCAGAGCTTTTCTCAAGACTGTGTGAGCGTGTACGGCACGCGGTTGACAGCTCCCTCGCTCTCCTGTTAGCTTTGTTGCTTTTGTATGAGTGAGATGATTTACATTGTTATCGGTTCGCAGAGTTTGGGGACCTCAAGTTATTTCAAGCTAACTAAGGTAATTAGTCATACTTTGAAAAATAAAATGTAACTGAACTTAATATAAACAGACCTATGTCACTACATCCTCAGGCAAAACATCTCAGTGATTTCTGTGAAGTATTACAAATAAGAGTATTTAATAAAGAGAAATTAAACTTTGAGTTGAGTGTATATAGTATATTTAATGATAACCGTATTGCATGCCTTAATTTCTTAGAACTTTATGCAGGGCTGGTAAAAATTATTTTTATTGTTTTGTTTGTAAAATGCTGTCACATGTTACCCATAATTCAATACAAGATTACTATAATTTAACAGACACAGCATAAAATGTTCAGTATTTATCCAAACAGTTTCATTCATTTTTGATTAGAGGATTGACTAATCAACTAATTGATGAAATGACTATTTATTTAAAGCAACATTGTGTAACTACCACCAGATTTAAAATCATTTTGATGCTACACTGATTTGTTATCAGGTGAACTTGGAAAAGTTGTTAACTCACTAGTTTTAGATCATAAGAACACCAGATCTTCCATAATGTTTCTTTAATCTTATTAATTTATATGGTAACATTTTATATGCTTCATATTCTAAAAGTTATTTATGATTTGTATGGAAAAATGTAAAAGTAAATATCACAAAAGCCACAATTGTAGTGGAGTAAAACACATTTTTCCTCTGATAGGAATGTAGTGTAAAATGGAAATACTCAAGTTAAATACAGGTACCTGAATACAGTACTTTAGTTATGTACTAGCACTGCCCACAGGGACACTTACAGGGAAAGGAAAAAATAAGCCTTTTCTTGTTAGCTCAAAACAAAGATACGATGATCAATAAATACTTAAAAAAACAAGTTCAGTCACGCGAACGATTACCCAATATACTGACAAATCACACACTTGACCCTGTTTGATGTTGACATAAAATAGTGTCCTGTTCTTTGTCCTCCCGGTTTCTCAGTAAGTGTATGTGTGTGTCCTGTGGTGGCATTTCAGGTCACAGTGCTCCACAGAGGGGAACATTCCTTTCTCTTAAAGAGTCTGCTGCGTTCTGAAGCTCTGAACACACAGACCGTATCCATCTGACTGCCACAATGCTGGATTCAGCACTCTCTCGCTCTGCCCAAACCACGCTGCTGCATGGCATCTGGACAATGGCAGGAAAGCCGACCACAAACATTTCCTAGAGTCATCGACCTGATGCTGGGTCCTTTGAAGATTCTTAGACTCCGTGTTCAACGTGTTATTTATGGAACGACATGCAGATTTTGATAGGATTACTAAAAATGTATAATAATTATCCATTTTGGGAGAAATATGATTACTGCGGTAGAATGACTAAAGTTCCTAGAAGTTTCTATCTTAGTGTGTAATTGTGTCTATCCATACAACAATACATGTTTCCTGTAAACTAAAAGGAACGAGTCACATCAGTTTCTGATGTAATAGTATGCTGGAACAACAAAAAAAATGAAGAACAGTCCCAAAATAGACGAACAAGCCGACCTGGTGCCAAAATAAGGATAATAAAAGGTTCCAGACTGTTATGTGTGCGTGAGGGTGGGCGAGGAGAGAGAGACAGAGGGGGAGAGAGAGATTCTTTCATAAACAGCTAGTATTATAGGTCTGGAAAGCAGTGGGAGGCTGACTGTTTTCTGTGGACTAAACACTGAACCCACTTGTTGGGAAGAGCTTAACTCAGCACAGGACTCAGCTCTTTCCAACGCACCATAATTGCAGCTCTCCTGGTTTACTTTGTGTATTGGAAAGTCAAGGAATGGCAGCACTAGACTCCGAGGGAAACCTGCGAGTATCTCCACTGAGGGGAACGAGAGCCGAAGTCATCTGGACCAATGCCCTGGGAATGAGAGCGAGTCACTGAGGCTCACCAACTATAGCCACCACAGTATCCTGTCCAAAACATTGGTAACATTCCCTGAGCTGAGCTGAGGCAGCTTCCAGAGAAACAGATCCAAGCAGATGGACACTTCTCACAAAACAACCTCTTCAGTCTTTCCGATGCAGTTGGTTTCCTGCACATAGTGGTGAATACGGCAGGAATATGGACATTTCAGGGTTGTGAGAGTTCTCGTATGTGTATAACATTTATGTTTACAGCAAAATGTCTGCTCTGCTGAAGTTTGAATAAAGCAATAAAGGCAGCATTTCCTAATTATTTTCAAATGTGTGTAAATTACCATAATGGACATGAAATGTGTGGTCATGATCTCACTTTTAAAACACATGTCAGCTTGAGTATCAGTTCCGTATGAACACCTTCTATAAATCAGTTAAAATCACACACAGTTGGAGCTGCACAGGCATTAAAAAGGCACTTAAACTGTGAAATAAGTGCAAGATTTATCAAATTTCAATAAAGTAACTCCTAGATAATGATAACCTCTAACATTCATCTCGTTCTCCTATCAGAAGTTTTAATATTGTAATCTTTAATTTATGGTTTCCTGTAATCATCTCTGTTTATTCCAGTAATCGGTGTTAGTGATGTGGGTGATATCATCATCACATTATGTAAAATGTTTGTTGTTAATTAACTTTTATCCTGTATAAATGATTTTAAATAGTGTGTGCAAAGCAGAGGAATCAAGTTCATTAAGTCTCACTTTCATTAGTTTAGTCATTAGTCAATAAGTTGTTCAAAGAGAAGTTGATTAATACCTTAGGTCAGTGTTTCTCAAACTTTATGCACCATGTACCTCCTTAGAATAGTCAGCTCTGCCATGAAAACACAGCAGTGCTCACGGATTATTTTCTTTATAGAATAATGTGTTTTTAAATTCATTTAATTAAAAAAAAAAAAAAAAAAAAACAGAGATTCTTCCAAGTACCACGATACAAAGACAGCCAGTGCCTCGGGTCATTTATAAAGCTGAAAACATTTGCTTCCTCTTTCCAAAATATGACAATTTCTTGCTTTTATTCATTTTTTTTATTCTCGTTGTAAATTTAATGTTTTGGGGTTGTCAGTGAAATAAAGCAAACGATATCACTAAATATCATTTTATAGATGGATTTAAAAAAAAGTTTAATTAGTAGGATAGGATAGGATTCCCACACACACACACACACACACACACACACACACACACACACACACACACACACACACACACACACACACAGGAGAAATTAACTTGTTACAGCAGCTCACATATACAATACTCATAAATAAGAAATATATAGAAAAAAATATAAGATATACTTGAAATATAAATATAAAATAAACACTTAATATTACTGCAATACTGACTTAATGTAAATCAAGTCAAAGATAATCCCATTTTTTCTCAGCATAAACAAACATCACACAGTAACTGCAGTGTTCCTTCCATCAGCCAACAGCTATGTTGGATTGATACTAATACAATATAATGTATTAGTATCAATCCAACAAACCCCCACAGGTAAAAAAAAAACCAAAACAAAACAAACTGTATAAGGCATCCAATTCAGTCAGCGTGGCTTCAGTCAGCAAAATCATCTCACACACACACACAATAAAAGAGATGAGCTCCGTCTTCAACAGCAGGCATCCAGGGATTCAATTTCACAAACATCTGATGAGGTGGGGGTAAGGGGGATGGGACTGCAACTCATTGATGCATAGCTTACATCAGCAATAAAATATTAATGAACACTCACTCAAACACACCAACAACGATACTGTACACAGACATAATAAATCCCACTTCCTCTGCAACATGGATGATGGCCCAGAAAGAAATCCAGTGTTTCAGAGCTGGCGTCACTCGAATGTCAAGCTCAAACTCGCCTTTTTTAACCTTAAACTTTAAGGACTTCCACTGAAAAACTGAGGAACAGAGAGACACCTGATAAAACAGATGATAGAACATCTTGGAAGAAAGAAAAAAAAAAAAAAAAAAAAGGACATTGGTTTAAAAAATGAAAATAACCTCTTCCACGAGTGCATTTAGGAGCTGTTTCTGCAGAGTTGGCAGGTTACCAAAACATTACTGGAAACATTCAAAAACAAATAAGCACCTACTCAGAGCGCGGTGCTGCAAAGGAGGAAACAGCCTGCTTCATGACTGGAAGTGCTGAGAAGCACTGAGAAAATGAATTTAAAAAGGTGCAAGAGAGAGTGAGGTGTTTGTTTGCTTTACATTTTCAACTGCCACTTTGTGCCGGACAATATTTTGATACGATTTTTCTTTGAATGTGGACTAATCATGCGAATAAAAGCAACTGTATCATGTTGAGATCATCTGGCTGAAGACGAAAAGGCTACAAACTGGCAAGAGAAATAAGAGATGTTCCTTAGATCCAAAGACTGAAATGCACTGGCAGGGACACAAAATGTACAAGGTATGTGTGTTTAAACTGTACACCATGTACATCACAACAAAAGAAACAGCATAATTCTCACAAATTATTTCAAATGTGATCCTCATGCCGTGCAGCAGCAGTAGCAGCACACAGCCTCTCAAATAGAAACCTGTTTTTCCACCCCAGGCAGTCTTGTGTTGCTGAACCAACTCTATAAGTGATAACGACACCTGATCTGAAATCTAAATCCAGCATCTCTGCTACACTGCAGCACAACCAAACAGCTCAAAACTGAGCTCTGTTACAACTTAGCAGGACTCTTGTTACAAAGAAGGAAGAGAAAAAAAAAAAGAAAAAAAAAAAAGAAAAGAGAAACCACTTGCAGCCATCATAAAAAGGAAAGAAACTCCACCCATACGCTGCATTCCTCCCCCGCGGCCTTCCTCCATTAGGATAGTTAGAGGCTTCTAAACGTTCACCTCATTGTTTTCATTGTAAAAAGGCTTATCAGATCTAAGCCCTTACCCTTTTTAAATTGCACCACAAGCAGCCGCTCCGCCTCCCAGGTCAGCCTGTGTGTGTGTGTGTGGACAACGTGAGGAAGGGAGGCTTGGTTAGACTTAGCATCTCGTCCTTGTTATGTGCTGCATGACATGAGATACAAGCCAAAACAGAGCCACTGCCACAGACAGATCAGTTACCTCTAACATAGCGTTGAACAATGTGGCTCGCCACAGCTGCCAGCAACTTAACACTCTGTTAGACCCGGAGTGCCTCATGTGAAAGTAATCATTTAATGAGAAACCATGAAGGACGAATGCATTAATAGATATGAATCCTGTGTGAATTCATTTCTTCACTTTTCCCATAATAAACACATCCACACCTGGAAGCCGCCTAGTTACGAGCACAGTCTTATCTCATGGCCACTGAACAGATGGGTGAGTGCATTGTTTAACGGCCCCATGAATTGGCTTCCTTCCGTAGAGTGATGCGTTTCCCCCGCAGATTTATAATGTTAGTGCAGGGATCAAATTCATGACCTGCTTCTCTAAGCTTACGCTTTCTTTAGCGTACTCTCCGGCATCCTAACGGACGACATTAAAAATTCACCAACAGTCTTTTATTTGGGTCCAACTGTAAACACTTGATATTGGAATTCAATAGCTTTTTTTTAAACGTGTTATTCCTAGCTTTCAATTTGGCATTTCAGCTTTGTTTGATAATTGATTAATAGCAAAATAACAGGAAACAGGGGAGAGGAGTTTGGGTGAAAAAACAAAGGTCCCAGGCCAGAACTGAACCAGGGACGTCGCAGCATCAGGATTGTAACATAATATGTTACCTCTAGATAGCAAAGAAAGTAAGAGTCTACACTGCCCATCTAAAATTAACCATCTAACTTGCTGTCTGTCCATGTTACTATACTTTGGGGCTGTAACTAAAGATTACTTTCTTTATTGATTAATCTACTAGTCTATGACATGTCAAAATTTTCAAAAAAAGACAACTTCCCTAAACCCACAGCTGAAGCTTCAAATATGTTGTTTTGTAGCAAATTATCAAATTTAGGAGGCATGGAGTGTTTTTCATGCAAAGCCTTTTCTTTGTTTTTTGTTTTGCTGAAATGACTAAAATAATTATTATTTTTCACCTGTTGCAGCTATTTAAATTGTTTTGTCTCGAACGTTTCTCATCATCTGAACGTGTGAAGACTTTTTATCTCCTGTTTTTGTTTTGTTAGAAAAACTGAGAAAAACTGTGACAATCAAAAGTTGCAGCCTAGTGCCAACTATTATTTTTAAAACACATGAACAAAACAAAAATTTCAGTACTGACATTCTTCAAATAACTCAATCTTCTGAGTGTGTGTGCGTGCATGTACATGTGGGCATGCTCAATTTTAAAGAGAGGTGCCTGTCCATGTATTTTCACGTCCCCTCAGCACATCTGGCTCTTGTTACAGCCCCTGTGACCTGTGTGTGGTTCTGCTCCATCCCAGCCCCCATCGCTCCTCTGTGGGAGAGCAGAGTAATGACTGAGTGCTGCTGCAGTTCCCAGGACCCCTGGCGATATGGCTGTTCACTCCTTTGCTCTAGGCTGGATACGGCCTCCTGCTGACCGGTTTGTTATTTTTTTCCCCGTCTTTGTCTTCAGAATAATGTTTTTTCTTAAAAAGAGAACGAGTGAAACCAGTGGTGGCCTCAGCCAGACATGTATGTCATCCTCAGGATACGTCTGCAGAAACACTGATTCATGCACTGCTTTTGTCTTCTGAGGATGTTGGCCTTTGGTACTATCACTGCGGGTCACAACACTGGCTCTACAAGATAGCAATTATTGGTTTGACTCGATGTGGTGTCCTTTTGATTAATAACCTAAAAACCTAATCTAAAAAGATAAACACACGCAGGGTCACAAAATGTTACCAGCCATATTGAAAATACTAACAAACGGAGCAGAGGGAACAAATTCGTTTTTAATGAAAGGTGGTTATCAGCATCAGATATCATTATCATAACTTGCGTAACATGCGCACATCTAGGATGTAATTATAATGTTTTGCACAAACATGATGTTGCATTAGTATTCATATGATATGCAAGCTACAAACGCATGCTGCCTGAAAATGTTGCAACTAAAGGAGTGGCCAGAAAATCCCATATATCATAACATCTGGAACATTCAAGGACAATAAGTAAGTCTTAAAAAAGCATCATACTTGGACATAGTTAAGATCAAAATGGCAGATTTTCTCCCCACATTCCGATATAACACCTTTTACGCATACAAATAACACGTTGAAAAAAGTGGATCTTATGAGCTTAAGACAATTCTCTGGTTGCCCAACTTGTTTTGCAGCTGTAAGAAGTGTGTGGGCGTGAATCTATTTTGTTCCATGACTCCACGAAACTGCTACTGATGGATGATGACATGCAGACTGAAGCACTGCTCAGTACTCATTTCTCCTTTTTTTAAGCTTGTTTTCTTTTTAAGTTTTTACAAAAGTATGCCGATACTGAGTAAAATATTAATACATTCAGCTTTTAAAAAATGCAGCATACACCACTGGCACTGTCTTTAGCTTGCACTGCAAAAAACACACAAAAAAGCTCAATCTATGAACAGAATATGAATGAGATGTCACAGTCATGACCAAATCTAGTGGGTTTAATACTGTAAGTTAAGTTAAAAAAAAAGATTTCCTCTGTAAAATGCGTTACAAAGATTTTTGTAGGCAGATTTCCGATTAATCACTTTACTTCAACCACTGTTTTTGTTGCCATTTTCATGTTATAAAATAACTAAAAGATAAAAGAGGAATGTTTTGTGTAGTTTGAAAATTCAGATATGATAGATGATCAAAAATATTATCCTAATACATTGTGTCTGTGAGACTGCACTGTGTCGGTCATGGTTTTGGATTTAATTTCAGGTACATTGGCTCCTTCGTCTCAACACAGAAGTCTTCAGCTGAGCACACAGGGGTATAAGTCAATCTCTGCAGGTCATTAACTTCTGAAGAAGAGCAGCTGAGGTGAAGTGAGATCTGGGTCTGCTTCATGAGAGAGAGGTCGAGGTTTGTGGAATGAAGGGTAGCTCTCTCTTGACAGCAACAGAGAGACCTATGGCTCTGCAGAGGCACCACCCTGCTAATGATCAACCGTACGGAGATGAGAAACGATACATTCCTCTCTGGATGAAAAGCCTGGCCTCTTTATGAGTCCGTACTGAATAAGGGCCTGCATCCGACAGTTCTGACTGTGGACTGTGTTTGCAGCGTTATCATTACTGCACTTCAAAGAAGCAGCATCTCTAAAGGGACATGCTACACTGCCTCCATAGGGCTACACACTCCAGTAGAGCCATCAGCTCTCATTGGCTAAAGTAGGCCAGAGTCATAGACTAGTGCATTAAAGATTAATGAAGATATTGCACAAGTAAACCAGCTGACAAAACATGCTAAAGCATGATCAAATATTTAGAGGTGGCAATTTACAGTACATATCTGGTGTGTTTGAGCCACATGTTTGACTCAAGGACCCTGGAAAGGCCCCCAGGGTAGTAACATATCATGGATGAATAGAAACGGTGATGCTGGCTCAATAACCGGTTTCAAATTCAATAGTTTGTGTGTGATGTAGCCTATACATCATGTACGATGAAAAATGGCAAATGGTGAGGGCAAAATCAGCACAAAATGTAGAAATATTGCAAAAATGTTCTTAGGCTAGCTCTGGGTGTTTTCTTTTGTCAATAAAGGAAGTGTTTAGCTTATAGCGATGAAAAGGCATTCATCATATTCACAATGATTAAGTGCTGTTTGCTCCGAAGGCTAACTTTAAATTATCCGTTCACCACATCTCCCAGATATATTAAATGGGCTGTGCTCCCCTAGTTTATGGCTCCCTTTGTGTTTACATTAGAATATCATAAAGCACCTTTTTTTCCACCATCAGGGTATAAAATATTGCAAATATTAGCTGACATAAATAAGCAATAACCTTCTCAATATTAATTAATTCATGAAAGGCTAGTTCCATTTTTCATGTGGGTGTTCATGGCAGTGTCAACTGACATGGCTGCATTTTCGCCACAGAAACCTTATTAGTCATCTCAGAGTAGCTGCTGGGGAAAAAGGGGGGAAAAAAAAAACACTATTAAGTGACAATTTCTGTGACATTTTAAAAAGTTCATTTCACAAAAGACTAACAAAGAAGTGGATTTACCCCTGATAGGGCTTTATGAAAGTGTTGATGCTTGTCCTGGTTCTGGCAGATAAAGTTGTGTTTGGTGGCAATGGAGCAAAAAGGTGGAAGCACCGGTGTGGGATTGTATAAATCATGCAGTGACGCTGCTTTCGGCTTCTTCGCCCATCATATTTTCTCAGAAGATTTTCCAGCAAATTTGTTCAACCCTCCCATTTCCCCCGCAGTTAATTGCTTCACTTCTCCAGAGTCCAATTATGGACTCCATACCTTCAGCCTCTCATTTCTAAGGTTTTTCCAATTCACACCGCTTGTAACTTGCAATGAAGCTTCAACTCAGAGAAGGGTCAGAAATAATTTAGCTCTTATTAGACAGTGCAGAACCAGCAGTTTAGGACACCCTCTAAATTGAGGTGTTGCAGTTTATATAATTACATCTCTGGTTACCGCGCATGTAACATAGTTGCATGGCCTTTGCAACAATGCCAGCTGGCGACCTTTGCGCACACTCTCCCAACATTTCCTGTTCTGCTATCTAATAAAGGCAAAAAAAAAAAAAAAAGGCCAAGGATAATCTTTATACAAAAAAAACTGTAAAATTATTTAACTGAACAAACACAATAAATTGAACAGTTCGATACTGACAACATTGGTTAATAGATAATAAAACAAAGAGAAACTACTTAATAATTAATGAATGCGATGCGAATGGGGTGCGAACTCTGAAATGATGTTACCAAAAATACTCATCTGAAAGCAGGAAAAGCTGGATACTTATTACACCACATAATATCAATATCAAGGCATTTATAAAGATATTGTAATATCTGATAGTGCAAGGCCCTATGGGGAGATTTTATTTAAAGCAGCTTGTAAAAAAAATACAAGGGAAAACCAACCAAATGTGGAAGGAATAGATTAGGAGTTCATTTTCTCCACCATATCTTTTGAACTACTAAGAAATTGAAGTTCTTACAGAGGGTGCATTTAAGTGCGCTGCTGTGTCATGAGTTACAGATAGGAGAGTGTCATCTTGTGTATTTCATCAGACTTGGAGATAATATCCATCTATTTTGCTCCTTCTTTAATCTTGTGCTGAACAGAATTTTAATAATCTTCATAAAAGGGTCTAACCACTTCAGACAGAAGGAAAGAAATCAGCACATTAGATAACAGAAATAGGCCAAGATGGTGCCATGGAGTACAGTGAGGGCATAGTATGCCAAATACAATCCTCCCTCACATGCAATGAAGGCAGTTGGCCTCCAAATAGAGCACCCGTATGAACACAGCGGTTTTTATCCTCCACTGGCAACAGAAACCACTGTTCACAAGAAGGGAAATGACACGCTTCTGAGAAACATTTTACTTTGAAGTAAGGACAGGAATAGATGACTTATTTATCTAATCACCTTTTTTTTTCCTTCCACCTCTTGGTTGTGAGAAATCATAGATGTCTTCTGAGAAAAACAAGAGATTTATTTCCAAACATAATGTCCCCTACATTTTACAGATTTTGTTTCATGAGTTCAACCACAGAACCAAACACTTCTTTGCAAAGAGATAATGAAAACACCAGAAATCTGTTTTATATTCAGGAAGAGGAAGCAGGAAACAAAAAGGTTTTACTGGAATGGTACTAGTGACACTCTCCTCATGCCATACTTGCAAACTACACAAGCTCTGTGCAGGACGATTTACCTTCATCGTGCTGGAAACTAAAGTTAAAATATTGTTGAAACTATGATATTGCAGCTTTACTATTCTATAAGACGGAAGAGATGGTCAGTTGTTGACCACAACTGATCAATTTTTAAATGACTTTAATCTTGTGGCCGTTTGATCACATTCACAAATAAAACTATAACGATTTTTAAGGTTTATTTAACGTGTCAGTCCTTCTCAAATCACGTCTTACTGCTAACGGCAATCGCTCTAATCCCATTTCATTATTTATTTACATACCGGCATAATGAAGGTGCAATTGAAGCAGACGTAGCACAAAAAAAATTTAAGTTCCCCTTGAAAACCTGCAGTGAAAGTCTGATGATGTGAGCAAGACAAGGTCTTTAAAATGTAAAATAACCATCCGGAGATGCAAGTTGGCAGTTAATACCCATTTAGCAGTGTGCGAGTCAGCCGTTTCTTAATTTTATTACTTGAACTTAATTTTAATTATTCCCCTTGTTCTAAAATGGCCTTATAATCTAGAAGTAGAGTCAAAGTGATAAGTGTAATCCATTTGCACACCACATCACAGCCACCTTTTACTTTTAGAACAGAGCACTTCAGATCAGGTATATTAGTATTAATATCCCTTACTGGCATCAAATACTGCATCTCTTTTAAGAGGAGGAGACAATAAAAAAAAAAACAGAAGGACTTTCAAAGCCATATGACAAAAAGGATGGTGCAAAGAGGTGGCGTAACTCAACTTAGACAGTTGCTGCACTTAGAGTGCATCAGGGTTTTACGTGATTTGCAGCCGTCAGACACTGTTGCCTTAAAGTTTCCTCACTGAAAAACGTCCAAGACCAATCTCACTGTCACACCGGCTAGCACGCTTTGATTGATTAGTAGTGACAGAAAAAGGAATAGGCTTCGAGTGACTTTTGGCCGCAGACATGCCAAACCAACCTTAAAGACATAGCATCAACAAAGACGGACAGATGCATCACATCAGTCCCTGCTTCCAATCTTTAAAACATAACATCAAAGAAAATAAGGTAGCAAACCATTTTCATATCACATAGCGTTTAACAGGAACTACTTCTGCTGCACAAAAACGTATAAGAAACCACGCTAAATGGTTAAATTCAACAAGATGAACAACCACTTGGAAAGTAATTTAACCTGCTGAATTAAACAAAAGCATCCTAATGGCGAAAAGAGCCACACTGTCAAAAGACAACAGACAGCCACAGATAACAGCCCAACAACACCCGAAGGACGCCTGTTTGCATGATGATGAGGATTTTCTGCTTGAAAATTATAATCTTTGGAATTTGAACTATTGTTTGGACAACAGCAGGTATTTAAATACATCACTTGTTGAATTGAGCATTTTTCACTACTTTCTGACATTTTACAAAACAATTCTCAATAGAAATAGATTAAAATATCACTAATTATTCATTACAGCCCTTACTTTAACAATCACATAATTAAAACAGCAGTAAAATTTATTCTGCAGTTTGAAGCAACAACAAGGAGTTCTCATCATCAAGAAAATGTGAAGGAGAGGTGCAGTGTATAGTACAGCGTAAGTAGGTTTTATGATGTGTTGTCCTTAATTGCTGTGCTCACAAAAATATGCAATATGTTCCATGTGTAATGATGGAGGAGTTCAAAATCTGCGTTTAGGTTTTTGTGTGTATGGATGGCATAGTGTGAGGAGAATGAAAACAACCATCATCAGTGCTGTAAAACCTGCCCAGCTGCAGTCTTTGATCCTCCCCTCAAGCTCTCCTGCCTAATTCCAACATCTGCACACACCAGCAGAGTCAGACACAGAGCTTCATGCACAGCCCCACAGCTCAGACTCGCCATGCCTGGCCACACAGAGCTCACAAAGCAACTCTCATTTCTCCCCCATCAGCTGCAGGCTGAACCAAAAAAAAAAAAAAACAGACTTAACAGATTTGTTTGTTCCCAGCTTTGAAGTAATATCTTTATTATAATCAATAAGAAGTGACGTAACAGGACTGCAGTCAAGCTGGTGATCACTTGTGGTTATAGCTCACCTTTCAGAGTTAATGAACCGAAAGAATGTGTTGAGAACATGCCGAGGGCTTAACAGATGTGACTGCTCTGTGTCATTTACTCTGAGGTTTATCATGGCGATGTCATGTTGTCAGTTCTCAGACTGTATGTGTCCAACAGAAAACCTCCTGAAGTCAGTGTCCGAAGCAAGTCAGCATAATTGTGGCTGCCACTAATGATTATTTTCATTATCAGTTAATCTGTTGTTTATTTTCTCAAATACTGAATGAAGCATTTGGTCTCCAGAATGTAAGAAAATAGTGAAAATAGTTTCTCAAAACAATGTCTTTTATTTTTGTGCAGCCAACAATCCAAAAGAGACCACAAAATATTCAAATTTGAGAAGGTGGAATTTCTTACTTTAAAAATGATACATCAGTTATGAAAATTATTCCAAAGTCATCTTCTCGGTTAACTAATCAGCTCTAACCTCTGCTGTGGCAAAAAGGCCCGGGCAGCAGAAGGTTCACGGCTAATCTTGATATTTATCTAAACTGATGGACTTTATTATTCTGCGCCTCATTGTAACACCACAGGAGCCTCCTCGAGCAGAAAAATAACCTCCACATGGACAAAGCCGCTCTTCTCTTTGGCAATGAATAGGCATCTGTCCCATGAATTTCTGTTTGATACTTCAAACTGACTTTTTCATTTGGTGCCAGCAGGCCAACACGTGCACATTAGGCCACAGGTAATGACTCAATGCCTTAGCAGCACAAAATGGTTTCTGTGATTATTTCTACAGAGCACATTACAGGTCAGGTCAGGCTTTTTTTGGCTTCATTTCCTTGGTGATGTGGTGGCTCTTAACTGGACACCCCCCCAGCACAAAATGTCTGCTCGATCGGGGATCTAACTTATGAAACAGGTTTAATAAGAAGAATACCTTGTGTAAAAACCAGGCACATCTGTTTTTACTTGAGTCCGTGTTGCAGATTTGAGAGAGCTCAAGGCATTACTAAGCATTTATCCGGCTAACTTTAAGCCAGCTTCATTAGACAGGCCCCTGTTTTTTTCCATCTTAAATACTGCGTCAAGATTAACTCGTCAAGATAGCTCTGGACAGACAATAGTCCATTTCCCCTCCTTCAGAATATCATAAAATGGTTTTAAGCAAGTTGCTGAGATCAGCCAAACCACACAGCTCCTCGTCTCTGGGACACAGTTTGGTAAGTACATGGGTGTAATTGCTTGTCTGGATTCCTCGCTGTACATGAGCAATACATAGTTTGGGGATTTAAGTGTGTAGGATTACTCATTAGTCTGCATGCTGTGATTCAGAGCACAAATAACATTCCTGGTCATGACCAGTGAGACCATATGGTGCAAAACAGAACATGGTTCCCTGGAAAAGTGGTGATACAATGGAATGAAACATCTGCATGCTGAGCCTCTGGTTGTCTGTCTGTTTTTCCTTTTTCTTTTTCAAATGGACATTTAGCATGAAAACTATCCTCACATTCCTACAACTATAGTTTGTGTATAAACCTCAATCAGAGCTGTGTCACACCTACTATAATTAAAAGGTCTAAAGAGCTATACTGTGCAATCCGTAAATTACAGCTTTACAATTTCAGTGCATTTTCCTAACAACACGTTGGGAAGAACAGATGATCCTAAAATGTTGCTCAATGTCACGAATTACATTTGAAGTACTTGATCACTGATAATCAGTGACTACAACGTCAACATCTGCGAGCTTTTCCCCAGCTGTCATGAAAGATTAGCTCAACTGGACACATATTTATATACTGGCATACACATTTAAAGAGTTTGCGGTTGACACCAACAGCAAAACAGATATTCATCTCCCAAATTGTGCTGGTAAAAAGCCAAAAAAGCACTTTTCTTATAGTATTGAAATTACCTGTGCCTCTCCTATCAGGATAAGTGGATTTGGAACACTTAGAAGATTTGGGTTCTGAATAGTATACACGATTAAGAAGATCTTAATTATTTAAACCACTCTTGTGATGACTCTAAACTTATTTAAGTTTAATCCAACTCCTATAGATTTACAGTATTATTTTTGCTTTCAGTTTAAATTTTTACAATTTGACTTGAGCTCTGTGACTAATTGGTGCATCAGTTCATGCATCATTTGTGGTATTTGGAAATTTTAACGGTTTTGATTCAGTCATATTGGTGCACACCCACAACTCAAATAAAGTTCACCTCACTCTTTGCAAAAAGAGAGTTCAAAACCTTGCACAGTCCACGTTGGCCACATCTCTCTATTCACCGTTTCACAGAAATCTGTTTCATTCATCCGTTTCTTTACAGATTATAAACTAAACGAATTGTACCTCCCATTCAGCGTTTTGTCCACTATTTGCTCAAGATGCGCTTCTTATTGACTGTCAACCTTTAAAGTGCTGTGTTATGTTGGTGAATGAAAAAGTTATTAACCATTGTGTCTAGCCTTTGTGGGCTTCAGTTCATCTCCAGATCTGTTCCCAGGTTTAGACTTTAGCTTTTACCATTACGCAAACAACCAGGATGCAAATGAATGAATGTATGTTTGATCAGTGTATCGTTACGAAAGCATACGGCCTATTGCAACAGGATTCTCACGAAAACACTCTATACTCTAGCGCATGAGCTCAAAGATCCTTTTTGATGACGAGCACTGACAAGGCATTTAGTACCTTGTGGTACAGATGAATAATATTTGTAATTATTTTAATAGTTTTAGTCACATATTAGACACACAGCAAAGGAACACCCTGTGTATAACAGCAGCAAGCTCACATGTCAAGATGCAGAAGAATCCTATTTGCATAGTCAAAATGTGTTTGTCATTTACAAATATCAACCTTGTATCACCCCTTAGTCCAATGTGCTTCACTTTCTCATTGTATCTAAGCGTTATAGCTCTGCAAATACAGGGGGGAAAAAACAAGCATATAACTTACATGTCCATGGTTGATGAACCCATGTTTGCTGGCAATTCGATCGGCTTCCTCCTGACCTCCAGGTATGTGGACAGCCCATGTGTTAGTGTAGACCTTCTGACCCAGCACGGGTTCCAGCCCAGACACCAGTAAGACCAACAGAGGACAAAGTAGCAACTCCAGCAGCCTAAGCCTGCGGCCTACAGAGGAAGATGGAGGGCCAGAAGCCATGGGTTTGTCCTAGTGCAGCACAGTCTCTCCGATAGGCCGGGGCTGCCCACAGTACATGCAGGTGCACAGAGAGAGAGACGAAGAAGGGGACAGTCACAGCTCACCTGGTGGGGAAAGAAAAGAAAAGAAGAAAATACAGCAAGTTTTAGCAAGTATCTGCAAAGTTTAAGAAGCCTTGTGATGATTCTACTAGTGAATCCACCATGACCGTAACACAACAGACAGACCTAGACATGTCAAGATCCACAGGAGGTCAAAGAAGACTTGGTCTAAATTTGTTGTTGTTGTTGTTGTTGTTATTCCTTTTGCGGTTACTCCAATGGTTTGGTGGAATAAGGAACAGAAACAGGAATAGAGAAATAAACCTTTAAACTCTTAAAAGTTGTCAGAAGATTTCGTTTAAGCTGAAGTGAAATCAAGACCAAACATATTAAATAATATATTATTCTGTCTGGACCAGGCGTACTACAGCCCAGTTAAATACATGTCGTTTGATTATCCCACCGGAAGCAGCGAGCGGGACGTCAAGGACAGACCTGATGGAGTGGTCACACAAACGGCAGCAAAATTTGGCATCCCATGGGAGGATACGGTAAATTGCGAAAGGAAAACACTTAGGTATACTGGGTTGGCAGCAGAGATGGATGTGTGGAACAGTGGTTGGCAAGCCAGACTACGCCCTGGATGCTCAGAAATCACAGCAGAGCCTCGCTACGAGGTGAAGTAGCCACTTGAGGGTGGAGTTTAAATGCCTGAGGCAGCAGTGGCAGCCGCTGAATGGCTCCAGCCAAGGAGAAAGCATATACACCTAAGTGTCAGAAAAAATGTTTGACTGCGGCATACATTTCCAACATACCGAGAGGAGTGTGGTTATTTCCTTGGAGTAAGCTGACTGATGTTTTATCGCCAAACTAAGAAAACAAACATCTAAAACACAATCTTATGTAGAAGACAAGGCAGTATATCATAAGATAGCACAGTTACAGTAACCACAGCGAGCAGAGACAGATCGTGGTGTAATTGTTTGCCGATACAGTTTTACCTCTAAACTGGTGTTTTAAAGCCAGAAGTGTCTCTTGACATCATTATCCAAAGTGCTAACTCTATTGTAACCCAGAGTTGACGGCCCTGCACTGAATACAGTGCTCCTATTGTGTCTTTCCCACTCTGTGCAGTCAAATTTGTTCTCCCGATACAAGTCGACTGTGGGACATCTTTTTGCAGGTGTTATCTAGGATCACCTCCTCTCCTGTGACAACGATCCAATCAACAAAATACTCTGATTTAACTCACCGCTCCATTAAAGCACATTCCAAACGAACAAACAGGTTCCTCAAACTTTCCCAGGACATTTTGTTATGGGGCAAGTAAAACATTACCTTTCCTTTCACGTTAGAAAAATACTCCACCAATTCAATACAAATTCAAGCCACTGGATAAAGCAGCACATATAAAGATGAACCTTATTTGTACCTTTCAATGTTTCAATACAATAATCAAGTGGTAAGTTTTTGCGTTAATTTAATTTAAATTAGGTACATACGCGATTTCCCAATTCTCTCAGCATTTCACCGTCATCGCTGTCGTTAAAGTGCTGTCATGACTATTTTCTTATCAAGTGCACCAAATTTAAAATACACTCAGTGACCACTTTATTATGAGGTATACCTGGGCAATGCAATGCAGTCCAATACAACAGCCCGGCCACAGCATCTCTCTTTACTGAGTTCATAAATTCAGGTGTGGGTGAAATTGTCGGAAAGGTGTAAATTAAATGATATAATTATTATTGAAGTCACAGTTCATCTTAGTGTTGCTCTGGAGTGCATTAAATCGACTGTTAATTTTGCAGGTGTTTAATAACTGGACTAAATTTATTCACCTAATAAATTCTCAAATGGTTTTCAAATTCTGTTCTTCTCATCAAAATTGAACAGTGCTATTAAATGTTTAGGATTTTTCAAAAAAAGCCCTGTTTCAGTAGCATTTCAAATCCACATTTCAATGCCTTGCACCATCTGGAACCGAGAGAAATGTTACAGGGTGTACGGTGAGAAAAAGCAATTTAAACCTGCCGAAAGTCATAGGTGTACTTTCAGCATCAACAAGTTTTTCAAGTTTTCAAGCAAAGTGAGTAGTAAAAGGGTTAAGATAGAATTGGTTCATTGTGTTAAAAAGCTAAAGGTGGCTGCATCATTAGAGACTAATCCATGCGTAGTAGGTACATTTTTATAAATAAATACTGAGATAACAGCCGACTTCACGGCGTAGACAGATATAAAACAAGCGCCACGTATATCAAACCAAGCAGAACAGATCAGGCGCCAGAAGCGGCTGTCAATGTAGAACTTTTTTTAAATGTGCCAACCTCCAGTAACACCCAAATCCCTCTGCCGCCTTTTTAAATTCGCCCTTCCTGCTCAGTTAAGCCTATTTTATAAACACATAAAAAACAGCCTAAATTAAGCAGCAAAGATCCACACCCAATATTAATTACATGTTTACTTTTGCTATCATGGTTCCTACTGAAATTGAAGACAAACACAAAGCGCTTCCTGAATTCATTTACAAAGGCTCAAGAGTGAACCCTGACTGCTTCGCCAAAGTAATTATCAAATTTAAATTAATCAAATTTCTAAAATACTGCAGACAATGAAAATAAACGAGGATAAAAGACAGTAGAAGCAGCAGATAAATCGGTTGGCACAACTCACTCAACTTTGTCTTCTGCCCTCTGATGCAACAAGTAAATACAGCGAATGTCTCCAAACGTCTGTTTGATTTCCAGACATACTCTGCCCTTATGTACAGACGCCTGTGACATCATCTGACCGCTCAACCACTCAGTTTCTTTAACGTCTGTGTGAAACCCACACGCCATGTCATAACAACTGCCCAACTACTTTACTGGTTGCGACTCAAGACAAAGGAGAAGTGGACCGTGGCGCTGTGAGCGGTCTTTTGGGTTAGCACAGTAAATGATACCATATGTCAGACTGTGATAACAGAAAAAAAAAACGACACCAAATTATAATTAGCCAAGTATCATTAAACCCAAAGGATAATACCAGCCTCATTACCAAACTCATCAGGACGTTTCAAAAAAGGAAACACTTTACACCTCATCAGTTTATTATTTACATTTTAATGAGGTGAAAGTGAACTCAAATATATTTAGGCCGTACGACCCTTTTCTCTCACTCAAATATCTTGTTTTTACTGCCACTGCTCATATTGTGACACACATGGAAATCAATATCGGAGTCCACAGTCCACATAACAAGCCGTGTGTGTGGCTAGGGCTGCAACTAAGGATTATTTTCATGATCAATTCATCAATTAGATGTTTGGCTCATGAAACGAAAAAAAGATAATCAGTTTACGATCATAGAGGACTAAAGGAACCGTTCACATTTACAAAGCTGAAATCAGAAAATTTTGAAATTTAAAAACAATTTGACTGGCTGTTGCAGCTCTGTGGGTGGCAACAAATATTGACAGAATTGGGCAATTCATCAGTAAAAACCACATTGTTGCTAAATCTAGGACTTTTTATCCAGATCATGTCAGTGTATGTAAGCAACATTCAGTTTCACAGGATGTGGTCTTTAATCAGCAGCATTAATCTAACGTTCAGATCAGTACTTTCACAAAGACTACTCTTTGATTCTTTGCTCTTTTTGGCTCCAGTTGGGTTGAACACTCACATAAGGTTGCAGTTTATCTGAATTTGCATTTAAATAAACAACATCTGCAAATCCGCATCGCAGCAAGAGCACTTCCTATTCTAAAAGTACAAACCTCGCCTGGTTATTCTCAAACAATCTACGTACATGTTTAGAACTGGAATTACAAAAAGGAGCCTGTATCATATCAGAGAAAGAGTGTGTGACAACACATGTGGATTCTGTCCTCTACGTTGCTATGAGTACCGTCGACATTGAACTGTTTAAGACTTATATTCTGATGTTTTCAAAACGAGACAGATGTCATAAGATATGGCTTTGAGGCAAACGGAGCGCAAACACGGGCTGAATTTTCATTTGCAGAATTCTCTTTGTTCAAAAAAAGCGTCTGGATGACACTACAAGCTGAATAACGGGAGGAGTCATGACATTTAAACACCTTGTTGATAGAGATTTCTTTTGAATTAGATTCAATGTATTATTAATTAAAATATTTCAAAGAAAAAAGGGGCACTGTGAAAGCGTGGGGACCTTTGCTGCAAGTTCACAGTTGCTCAAAGTACAAAAGTGAAACAAAATTGTGGAAATGTACGCCTCTTGAGAGTTAGAGCTCTATAAATCCAGATCCTTAAACAACTGTGAGTATAAAAGCCTTTCTTTGGGATACTGAGATGTAGAAAAACATCTTCATGTTTCAACTAACACCTCCTCTTCCACATGGTTTGCCTGCCTGAATCAGGAGTGGCTTTTTACCTCGTTCCAACGGGTTTCACTATTTTCCTTTTTTCAGTTTCAGTCTTTAAAAAAAAAAGGTGCAGTGTGTAAGATTTGAGGAAATCTATTGGCAGAATATAATCCATGTGTGTCCATCTTTAGTGTGTCAGCTGACAATGAGAGGTGGTATATTTTTGTTACCTTAGAACGAGCCCTTAAATATCTACAGTCCACCATTTTAAACCGTCATGTTTCTAGAGTAGCAACCGTAGTGTGCCCATCACGCTAGGAAGCGGATAGTGACGTGAGAGCTTTTCATTTGGTTGCCACAATATCCAACATACTGGACCTTTAAAAATAGGCAACCATGAGCAAACAGGAGCTCGCAGCAGTGTTACAGGCACAACTGTAGCTGTTGACAAAGTACTGAACGTGTTTTGTGTCATCTCTGAAACTCTATATCTCATCGTCACTGTTTGACTTTCAGCTGGCCCAATTAACAAACAATGACAAGAGCTGTGGTCTATCTCTCTTTCGTCTTTTTCCTGTTACGTGTGTTTATCTCAAGCAGCGTCGTCTATCTGCTTCTTCAGACTTCCTGCAGTCACACACGATATTTTCTGCCACACAGGTAACTTTTCTTAGATAAGAACGAATACACAGGTGTCATTAAGGGGCTTGTACAGTCAGACTAATGAAACATCTCAAACAAAATGCCACACTTCATCTCAGAACAATGTGCATTTGGTTGTTTTCATTAGTTACATGTAACAGCATGCAAGGGGCTCCGCAATCTTGTTTATCCATGATGATCAGCAAGCACAGTATTGCCTCAGTGGAGAGATAAAATTACAGCGTATTGAGAGCACAAACAACAGAAGGAGGTCAGTTCCCATAATGAATCACTTTCAGCGTATTTCTATGCAACACTGACACAGCAGCTCGGTTACACCTTGACTGATATTAAGCTTTTATTTTCCCCACAGAGAGTTTGATCAGGTGTAAAAGTCACATGTAGACCACGGAAGGTCTGGTTCAACACCATCAGCTGATCTGCATTGATCGGTCTAATGTCAAAGTTCAGCCATCGGAGTCCTACTAACAAAAACAAAGTGTGTAAACAAAAGCACATAGCAGGGATGAACTGCAGTAAAGGTTAAGGAAAGAAAAACTTCTCTCGCTCAGGCCTGAAAAACACTTTAATGTTTGTGAGCTAAAGTTAAGAGGTTTAAATATATATATCAGCTGGTAGCAGCGGTGTGTCTGTGTACTCACCTCACGCGTTAAGTCCGTGACAACAACACGTAGTCATAATTTGTGTGTCAGCGGCGGCTGGAGCTGATCCGATGATGACTCCCTGCGCTTGACAAATATGTCTGAAACTGAACCGAGCCGTGATTAACGTAAACTTGACACCACGGTAGCTCCGTCTCACAGGTGCCTCCCCCTTTTCTCCCTCTCTCTCTCTCTCTCTCTCTCTCTGTCGCTTTCATCCACCCCTGACGAACACTTCACTCCTCATCCGACCGAGCTGTGGGAATCACGAACCTCACATTTTTCGCAGGAACAACCACAGAAACCGGACGCGGCGCAGTCGACGTCACCTCGGCATGTGTATGTGTGAACGAGACCCCCCCCCCCCCCCCTCCTCCTCCTCCTCGTTACAACCGCATTTTCGAGCACACACTGACAGCAACCGGGGGTCAATAAGGCAACACGCCGTCCCGTCCTGGGTCCGGGGTCCCCGGTGGTTGTACAAGAGGCGAGAAGTCAGCGAGCACGCAGCCCCCCAAACAAGTCACACACAAGCCCGAGCAGACAGGAAACTTACACTCGGCTCAACTTACCAGCTTCCTCTTACATCCTCGACCCGGCTTGTTGTTGTCTCTCACCGCGGTGTTAGAACCGACGACGGCACGGCGAAGCGACAGAAAAACTGATAACAGAGAATCGCTGGTTATAAATAGTCATGATCCCCCTCCGGTGTAGCGCTGAGTGGTCCGTGCAAGCCCCAGGAAATACGTCACGGCCGTGGACAAAGTGGAGACGTTACAGCAACACCTACTTAGCAGCCAGCAGCGCGGCGACACCCCCACCTGCTGGTCACACGCGGTACTGCACATTCATCCTGATACTGCGGCTGTTTTTTGTTTTGTTTTGTTTGTTTGTTTTTATTAGTTTTTTCGTTCACATACACAAATAATTCACACATACACTCTATATACAAAAAATCCCAGAGGTAGAAAATGTGTGATGATAACAACAGTGAGCTTAAACTGAGCCAGAACGGCTTCTAAGAACCACAATTAACCCTTGACCCTTCCCACCCAATAATTATATAACTAAACCATTACATACATAAAAAATAAACAAAATAAAATAAATAAAAAAATTAGTTGTTGAGATAATAGAAGGTAGTGCGGCTGTTTTTTGATAGCTGACAAACACAATGTTTATTCCCAGATGGTATACATATCAAATCAAATCAAATCAAATCAAGTTTATTTGTATAGCCCTTTACAATAGCCAGATGGTACCCAAAGTGCTTTACAACAAAGCCATAGAAGCAAAAACATAACAGGTACAAAGATAGATAAATACAGTCAAATGAAAATACAATTAAAATACAAAAACCCAAAAAAACATGTGTACCTAGTCAGAATATATATAATTATATAATTATATATATTTATAATATATATAATATTACATATATATAATTTTTTTTTTTTAATAAACTAAAAACACTTCATAGATGGACAGTGTAACTACAGAGCATGAAAATATGTTGTTATTACTACTTTCTTAGGGGGAGATTAACCTTTATGAGGCCACAGGGCCTTTGGTTTTGGCGACCTATTGACCTCTAGACATTCCTCCTGCCCACTGTGTAACATGTACGCAAGCTCCGAGCTTTCACTGAACACAGTGTGAATCTACGCATGGAAGCTTCATTATTTCCCCTAGACCAACCAGTTAGTCTACTCTTAGTCCTGCTGAAACAATCTGCTCCCAGGTTTTCTGCATGTCCGACAGCTTGTGATGATTTTACGATCAAAGCCAACTTTAATTAGAAATATGCACCACGTGCGCTGCATTGTACTCAGATTGATTATCCCAAAGGAGATTTATTTTCACAGCCAGTACACAATAAATAAAATTGTCATGTATATATTCATACATCCCAGCTCACAGCGGTGTCGGGGAGGCAGTTTGTTGTGTTCTCTTTCACCTCATTTCCTGTCATGTCTCTACTGGATCTATCTAATAAGAGCATAAGATGTTTTGAAAGTCATAAGTCATAGCTGCTAAAATGATTAAACTATTATTCTAACTTAGTTTTCATGTAGTTAATTTTCTTACACTTTCATGCAGAACCACAAAATGACTTCATATGCAACCAGCTTCATTGACATTGTACTATAGTTAATTAAGATCTTTAACAAATGTGCAGTTTTGACAAGGTGATGAACCTGGAGCTCTGTGTGTGTGGTGCCTCAAACTGACTGTACTGTGGAACAAAGTGCCAAACTCAAGAAATGAAAATGATCTGCATACAGGAGCATCAGGACGGATCAATGACTTACAGACTTACAGATACAGCACTGTAGCATTCGCATTTTACCCCTTACTATTACACGACTTATCCAGACAAATAGAAAACACATATTTATCATACATGTTATTCCAGTATTATACTCTTAAATATTGTCAGATTATAGTATTTCTTTAATAATGTCAGTTTATATTCATATAAAATGTATAGTGTATAAAAAGTTGTACATAGAGGGCAGGTGATGCACTTTGAAAGCATTCATACATCAAATCTGCAGCATTTCCAAAATAAAATTAACAAACTAGGTCCTGGTAGAAGGCAGAAGTTTCCCATGGAGGTCCCAGGGCCCAATGGTAGGCAGGTTACTGAGTCAACAGAAGCTATAAATAAATGAGGGAAAGATTTCAAAGGTCTTTTATAGACCGCAGAGTCTGCAGTTTATGGGAGAGGATTCAAGATATTTAAATTGTATTTAGTTCAGAAAAATATCATTTCAAGTTTTTTGCTTGATTACACATCCTGTAAAGTTTGGAAAGCCCTTTCTTCTGTCTAATAAACATTAATTATTGCATTGCTTCCTCCAATTGTTCTACCAAAATAATATTATACATACTACAACTACACACACCTATTCACATTTTGTCGAGCTTATAGCTCGCATAAAAGTGAAACGTGTGCAGCCGAGCACTGTAAATTAAAGGACCAATACACAGAGGGAAACAGAACAAAAATATTTATTTGAAGTACAAATATTATGTTACCAAGGGAGGTCAAGGGACAATTAAATTGGTTCCAGCATTTTAAAATAGTTGCCATAACAAGAGGCACAGAGCCAGCAAGCGTACAGTGAAGCTGCCTGTGTTCAGGGCTTCTGGAGCCGAGTTTCTCCCTGTGAAAGTAGACAAACAGAGCATTTATCATCACAGCATATTCAGTTAAATAAATAACTATAACATACTCATTACGTAGGAGGTTTTTAAAATTAGATATTAATCACACGCACACCTCTCAGTTCCAGCAAGACGTCTCCCTCATAACGAGCCAGTCCAACAGCACGTCTCTGCCCGGTGTCCAGCTCTGCCCACTGCTCGTCAGTGACAGCCCACGCCTGCTCCGCGCTCAGCCACGACAACTGGACGGCACTGAACACCACCTGTCAGACACGAGCCCAACACAAATACTAACTCACTCCTACGGGACACATTTATTTTCTCCCGAAAAATTATAACAAATATATGCTGAGTTTCCAGTTAAAAAGCACGGCACAGCCTATAAATATATCTAAATGTTCAACACATACAATATAAAGATTATTATGTCCATATCCTTTTTTGCTAAATCAAATTATACACCATACATACATAAACTGCAGCTGTTTCTGATTATGTATGAGTTCACAATTTGTTTGAGAGCATAAACCTCAGTGCCAGCAAGACTAAAGCTAAACATTGTTCTGTAGATTAGCCTGAATAAATGACCCTGAACTCATGGGTGACACTCACTGCCAGCTTTCTTGGTGCCATAAGAGCAATGGCTTCAGGGGTGATTCCTTCCATTTGTTCTTGTACCAGAGCTGACAGCACCATGTCCTCCAGGCCCACTGGACAAAGACACAAACACTGTAGTCAGATAATTAATGTTTCTTGTATCAAATCACAGGAAAGTTTTCCTAAACTTTTATACCCTTGGGGATATTTTTAATTGTACCTATCCATCCAAGAGCTGTCATTTCCACCTCCCTCTTGGAAAAAAAAAAACATCAAAAACATTTGATCACAAAAAAAAGGCATACCCCCAGGGATATTATGTTCTACTGTACCTGCCAATGTCCCAATTTCAGTAAAAACTTCTGGTCCCCATGTGCTGACTGGACCAAAGGCCTCAGGTCGGGACAAACGGTTTGTCAACGCCTCAGTCTGTTGTTCCGTACAAGGCAGGGACGCCTCCCGCAGAAACAGGACAGCCATGCTGCAGTTCGAGAGAACACATTCAGGACTTAACCCTCCTCTGAGGATATGCAAAATATGCAAAAGAGGTTTGTACTGCTGAGAAATGTGCACCAGCCTCCTGTTAGTCTAAAACCAGAAGAAACTAATTGTTCTATTGCTATGTTTACTGTCACTAATTACTGCTATGTAGGTGCACAATGTACTTACAAGCTTGTATGCTAATTTGTTTGTTAACCCCTTTGGACTGTTTATATGTTCTTCTTTGTTTTGATGCCATTTATCTAATGTAGGCCTATTGGATCATTTTGCAGTGTCTGCAACTTTGTTGGTTCTCTCATGTTACTTTGGAAATTCACTTATTAAAGTGCTGAATGTGATTTATAACTTTCACAACTGTCAGTAAGTGTTTGAGGAAGTTGGATAGATACACTCGAGGTATGTGACTGACCTGAGGTTGTAGGGACTTAGTCTTTTAATCTCTGAGGGATACAGACCACAGATCAGATGGCCAAATGTTGCCAGATCTACGGCTGCTAACTGTTCCACTTTCAGTTTGCGTTTCCGCATCACGCTAGAAATCACAACTCTCATCTGAAAAACAAATAGAAATATTAAATACATGGACATGTCTTCCAGGATGAGATCCTTTCATTTATTTAAAGTTTTATTTGAAGTTCACCTTTTTAGGGCTCCAGTCCGTCAGTGTCCCCAGATGTGCCAACACACCCACATCAGTGAGATTGGTGTCCTGAAGTTCCCTTTCTCCCATCTCAGTCACCACTGAGCCTAGAGCCAGCACTTGATCTCCCCTCAGCTCTCTCACTGGACTGAAGTACTGAATTCAATGAAGAACCAGAACATGCTTCAACCACATATTATAACAGATATTAAAAGACTTCTCATGTTTTATTCAGACGTCTTTGTCTCTCCGGGTTGGAGATGCGACTTCCTGCTCATTGTTCTTACTTCTTATCTTCAAACTTACATCTCACAGCTATAAAAAACAGGAATTTTCAGACAGCACTAGAAGAAGAATTGTGTTTTGATGTTTGATACAATCTCAACTGAGAAGGAGACAGCACTGCTGCAGCACAAGTCAGAAGACTTTGAAGACATCTGAAGGGATGATACATTGATACTGACTAATAATGTCCGTATATGATTCATATTGTATTCTTACTGGTAAGGAGACAAATAATGTGGCTGATTGTAGGAATAACACATTTGGGAAAAAAAAGGGATTATATGAGACTAAACTTCCTGTGGTGTTTTACTGACCTGCCTGAGTTTCACCCACAATGTTCGGCGCTGCTCAGAGCTCATTGAAGCATCCTGAGCAAAAACTTCTATACACTGTTTGAGCTCATCCTGCGACATACGACTGAGCTGAGTGGGTGTCCACGCTGAAGGAAATGTCCCTCTGATGTCTGCACAGGTTGGAACCGGCACTGCTCAAAGAAACACGGGTGAATTCAAATAAAAACTTAGAGATAGAAACTTTTCAAATTCCTACTGGCAGTCACTGACAGATTACAGAGCTATTCTTCCTGAAGGTGAAATTCCGTATTAGACACACTACAAGATTAGCACTAAAAGTTTCAGGAAATATTTCCTGAAATTGAACCTTTTGCCCTCCTGCTCCGTGCTCTAACAATCCCTCGAAGGAGACTCTGAGTCTGCTGTCTCAGACGATGCTGGTCCATACACTTTGTAACACAGACTCCACCCACTGCACTGTCCTCCCAGCGACTTTGACCCACCAGGACCTGCTCCACTGTGTCTTTATTCAACACCATCTGCACAGGAGAAATACATTTTATATATTTATGCTTGATAGGATATGTCTGGCCAATTTCTGTGCAGTGAAATGAATTATTTGCATGGGTTGATGCTTTTGGGTGCTTACCAGTGGGATGGAGTTAATCTGCTTTTTTGAGAGAGAAAACACCAGCCTACCCAAATGTTCGACATCCCCAACTTGCCATTTGGATGGTTCCCTGGCAAAGAAGGACACATGTTTTCTCATTACTCCTGTTTTATGTAATCCATGTCTGCAAGCACAGTGCTATCACAATCCAGCCAAACATTATTATGTATTTTAGGCTGCATACAAATGATTATACTCTATTACTTTTGTCCTACTACCTTACACTAACAGATGGGTGTTACAGGTGTTATGTTTTCAAGAACTAACAAGTCATTATAAGTCTGTGTACTACATATTCATTTATATATGAATTTCTAACCATACTATAGTTGGATGGCTCTAGAGATGGCAATGTCTGTCTGCTTGTCAGTCAGTCCACCACTTCAGTTGAGACTGAAATATCTCAACAACTATTATTAACTACATGAACATGAATCCAACAGATTATTAGACAAATCGTCCTATTTGTTAAAAATGCACCAGTGATGATATTTTGCCCATAAATCATTGTGCATGCTACATGCACTGTCTCTATCAGCTGTCAGAAAAATATCTCAGCTTTTTGGTGGATCACCACAAGATTTGGCACAAACATTCATGTCCCCCTCAAGATGAACTATAATAACTTTAGTATCCCTTTAGGTTTTCCACTAGCACCATTATTAGGTCGATATTAATGCCTACAAAACAAATTGCTAACATGCATGTAAACATGCATGTTAGCAATTGGATTTTGCCCGTGCATTGGATTTCTTGATATTAAATTGTAACTTCAAGTAAATCTCAATTAACTCTGAAGTTATGGTTGTCATAACCATGACATGCAAATTTATTTAGTTAAATAATCAGTCAAAATAATTGTAAAATGCTTCTGTAAATTTCCAGCCATGTTTTGCCAAAAAAGAAATGATTTAAACAAATGTATGAATGAATCTCTCAACATATTATTGATTAGATATCATAACTAGGACATGGTAGGACGTGTTTTTCCTTAGCAGATGAGTTCCTTTACCCGAGCAGGTCTTTCTGAGTAAGCAAGGCACTAATATCTTTCAGAGCATCTTTAGGAAGACAGAAACTTCTCATCTCCTCGAGCCGCAGAGCCAGAGCTCCTCTGTCCACCAGAGCCAAACTGTCCCGGTCCAAAAAAGGCAGCAGAGGCCCCAGGACGTCCATAGTGGTGCCATCAATGTCCCCCTCAGCCTGAGAGCCCTGCAGAGCACCATGTACAGTAAGTGAGACTGGATTACATGGATTTTACACTGATAGGACTTCACTTGGGTGAAAAGCTGTTGAGAGGATAAGGTAGGCTATGTACTGTATTTCTATCTCCAGCTGTTTCTCTCTGTATATATATATATATATATATATATATATGTGTGTGTGTGTGTGTGTGTGTGTGTGTGTGTTTGTGTGTGTGTGTGTGTGTGCATGCGTGGTTGCTTGAGAAGCCTGAATCTACAGATGTAGTTTCCTCCTTGTGCCCCATAAATGTGTTAATACAAATCAAATACATGACTCACTATCACTGACACAAGCCCTGATTTAATTTAACCAGAAATAGCATGTCTGAGTTCCAGTTTGCTCTCATGTGCTGGTTTATCATTTTAATTATCCGGGGATTGATTTAGGATTTCTATTTTAACTTTATGATGTTTATAAATGACAGGCAGCAACTGGTTTCTGATCCCACTTTTCTAACTAAATATTATAGCAAAGTGTCAGCTCCTGCACATGATGTCAGGATATGCAGTAAATGCAGTATTTGTATAGCTCATGTTGGTGTTTTACCAGCTCAGTTACAGCTTTCTCTGCTAAATTGGTCTGCTTGTAATGTGGCAGTCTGAGGAAATCAGCAAAGTGTGCTTGAATGTGGTCCAGAATGGCTCTGAAGGACACGTTAGAGAGGTTCTCTATCATCGTCACGCTGGAAAAGGAGAAGAGGTGTAAATGTAGTCGTCTTTGGATAAACTGTTGCATATTTTTATGTAAAGAGTAAAATACATGTTCAATCAGAAGATGCTTACGGTAATGTTGCAGCAAACCCAGAACTCAAAGCACTGAGGTTAAAATCAGGGTGGTTCCTCAGTTCGTCCACGATACATTTCCGCTGGTAACACAGCCAAAACACATCTGAACTTGTTAGAATTAAACATGATTTTTAATTTATTATGCCACGATAACAACAGCAAACTAATGACTTTGGTACCAGACAGTGTAAATAAGAGTTTGAGGAGTGCTGAAGTATTTGTTGCTCACCAGAGCAGGTCTTGTGCCTCCAGGCAGTTCACTAACAAACTGAAGCAGCGCTGCAAAATCGGTATCATTGCTCCAAAGCCTCAATAAGTCACAACTCATTCCACTGGCAATGTGACCCAAATACCTACAAGAAAAAGAAAGATCATTGTTGAAATTGTTTATTGACCCGACCTGTCTGACCTGAAAATGACTTGTTTTTAGACTTTAATGCAATTTGCAAGTAAAATGTGTTAAAGATTAAAATTATAGACCAGAATGTTCTGGTGCAATACTTTTAACTTGGGCGGCAGTAGCTTAGTCTGGAGGGATTTAGCTCGGGAACTGGAGGGTCGCCTGTTCAAATCCAGTATGGACCACAGCACAGAACGTGGACTGGTAGCTGGAGAGGTGCCAGTTCTCCTCCTGGGCTCTGCTGAGATGCGCTTGAGCAAGGCACTGAACCCCTAACTGCCCCCAGAGTGACACTACATGGTTGCCCATCACTCCAACAACGCTCCATATTTGCATCTATAAGCCCTTGGTGTGTGTGTATGTGTGTGAAAGAATTCCAAATTGAGAGCTTACTAAAAAAAGAATTAATAAATAAAGTTCTTATTCCAACTTACCTCACCATCTTGCTGGTAATATTCTTTAATTGGTGGATCTGTTTGAACAAAAACTGAGCCTGTCCAGACAACAAAAAAAAAAGGTGTTACACAAATAACATTTTAATCAAAGGGGCTAAATTAACTTATAGTTACTATAAAATATTGTTTTGCATTGTTTAGCCCCTTTACTACAAATGATGTAAGTTTATTGTAAGTTGATTTTCATACTGTCCTGAAAACAGCTGAAACCTTTGGCTGGCCATGAAGCAAAAAGTACACAAAGCTCCATGAACTAAAGCCTTCCCGAACACTGGTATCAACTTTTTATTTTACCGTTTGTCTGATGCAAAAAAGTTGTTTACACTGCATGATTGCTTTGAGGTCTTTGAGTGGGTGTTTTGATATTTCATTTCCTATCAAATTTTATAGACACATGGATGGAAATTTAGATGAATTATATCAGAATCTCATAAAATATTCCTCAAACTGGCAATAAAGGGAATTTTATAAACTATTAATCACACAAATAACAGAGGTAACTTTAATATTTAACTTTAGGGTTATTTCAATATAATATTTTAAATATAATATTCAGTGTCATAAAATAATTCACTGCAGCTACTAACTGAAAAGGGCATTCTTTATTGATTTGACTCGGGTCTTGTTAGGCCGAGAACAGGGGGTGAAATACACTCTTGGCTGTGACAAAATCCCTTTAAGGTAGCCATTATTAATTTATGCTACACTCCTCTACACCATTGTACTACATCCAAACTAATTAGCTTGATGGCGGCTGATGCGTATGGAGTATTAATATCCTGAAAGGCTCGTCTGAAGCATAGCCAATGAGTTGCAGATTAATGGGACCCAAAACTGTAGCTCGTAACATTTTACTCAGAGAACTTTCAACCTATTGTTGTCGTATCAATGCAGCTTTAGAAAGCACACAAAGAGAGATGGAAGTAAAATGTGCACCTGCTGTGGCGACCACAGTATGTCTCTGTACAGGCTGACATCTCTCAGGATTGCTGTTCCATTTAATGTTTCTGTCAGCTTCCTCAGAGGAACAAATGGTAACAGACAGTTTACCTGCTGAGTGATGTTTTCTCTGTGTAGAGCCTGTTGACATGCAACAACAACAAAAAAGAAAACTGTAAATGTAAACCATTAAAGGCTATTTAGAAAACACAAGGCAGGCTTCACAAGTGTGGATCAAATGAACACTTTCTGGAAACCCTAGTGCCAGATTAGCTCGATTACCGTTACTCGGGCTACAAGGTTTTTGGTTTTGTTTTAATGGGATATTTTCCAACAAGTTTTAGGCTTCATGCACTAGGATAAGATTAAACAGAAAGGTGATGCTGAGTCGTATCAACTGTCAAAACCTATCCACCTCCATCTAACTGCGTCAATCTACTCAACATGTGACAACAGCTCACAGCAAATTGTAAAGGGGGAATAAAAGATAAGAGAAAAGATATATGTGATGTACTGAAGACAGATAATAGCACTGTCACCTCCTGCACTGCATTGTATAATATGGCTCTGTGGCCAGGCTTAAGCTCAATTAGCAGCGTTCTCCAGCACTGGCAGTGGGCAGCTTTACTGATCTCAGACCACTGGAGGTCTCCGAGCACAGCAGGGGAGAGACCAGAGTGTAACGGCTTCAGTCTGCACAGTTTTTCCATGGTGAGCTGGCAGGGAGAGAGAAACACGGTGGTGAAAGTGCATCTGGCTAAAATTCAGCAAAAATATTTTGAACATGTCTACTTACAGTGGTGTCCTTTGATATCTTGGATAACATTTGAAAAGCCTGAGGAAAATGTTAAAAAATGAACAAGTGTTTGCATTTTAAGACAGTTCTGTATTTTGAGTAAAGGTCACATATTTAATAAATGTTTATCCTCTTCGTTTCTGGAGAAAATTGGTAGCGAATTAAATGTAGAGCTTTGACAAAAATGCCTGCAGCCTTTATAAGACTCAAGGTGAGGATTCATCATAGTTCCATCTTTGAGAAAACATTCATGATCAAACTTGAAACCAATGGCAGCGAGAAGACCAGAAAAGTTTACTAAAACGTACAAAATGGTGGAGAACATTTAACAAGAATGACAAGAAGTCACATGTGAAACAAATTCCCTGCCAACCTGTGCTGGGGAATATCTGTGTAATCCTGGCTGCGAGAGGATTTCCAGGAGTTGTTGTGAGGGGAGTGACAGCAGGAAGGAAGCTCCTAGCTGAGGTAACAAACCAGTGAGTGCTGACAGCTCTGGTGGAGCCATGCTGCTGACATTCAGGTTCTGAACAGCCGGTATCAACCAAGAGGACAGCTGTCCATGAAAAACACAGTACAACAGAGTTACTCTGTGTGCAACAACACAAATAAAATATAACTGAGGGTTGTTGCTGAGGTGTTGCATACCCTGCCGCTGTCACTTATGAACCCTTTGGACATGCACTGAGCCAGCAGCTGCCACAGAGTCGAAGACACAGCTGGGTCCTGAAGATATGAACCAAGGTCCACTGGATCCAGGTAACACGCAAGGACTCCTAACCTGCACAAAGACATTATCGGTCACTTATCTTTATAAGATATGGGTTTTGGTTTGTTTTGTTTTTTTTGCCTTTATTGTATAGTAGACACAACAGGGGGAGACAGGAAATGAGAAGAGAGAGCAAACTGGTGTATTTTTCCATACCTGGTACATGCATCAATGCCTAACTCATTGATGCCAATCAGTCATAATCTTTAAAAAAAATAATCTCCATAAGGAGTCATGTCAGTAGACCTATGTCAAGTAAGATGATCCAACTTTTTAGGACCTGTTTAAATATAATACCATAGCCAAACACAAAGCAACACAGAGTGCAGGAATGAAGCTCTGTGAATACTTCCAAGTGAAGTTAGACAGCAGAAGATATCTAGGCCCCACCTCAGTATGTTATCACTGGTCAGATTCTTCTTCTTGGTGAAGAGCGTGCGGAGAACATGGCGCCCCCTTACCCCATCCAGACTGCCGTTGCCTAGCAACTCTACCAGAGGAATGAGCTAAAGGAGACAAAGTAAAAAAAAAAAAAAAAAGTTGAAACAAACATAAAACAAAAATTACAAACTTTACATTTAAGATGGGCGACAAATTAGTGGAAAGTGGTGGTTTGGTGTCTGATTGTGATGGTGAGAGTGTTTTGTGTAATAACTGTGCATAACAGCAGTTATGCAAAGATTTTTAAATCATTGAAATAATATCTAACCTGCTGTGATGTCAGTTGCTGAAAATGACTGACAGGGATGTAAGGCAGAAGTGGGAGGATGGAACTGAGAAAATACGGTGGCCACGTAGGGACATCACCCACCACGCTCGACTGCAAAAGTCTTTTTACAAAGGCCTTTTTCTGCAGTGACTTCATCCCTGAGCTGTGGTCACGAATGGCTGTCAACCTAAAGGGCAACACAGAAGCCATTATCCTCACACAGTAAGATACAGTGAACAAAATGCAATCGTTTCGTGAGTTAGCGACTCACACGCTGTCGTTGACTATCAGGGAGGCCGGGAAACTCATGATGTCAGAGACAGACATGAAGGGAATGAACTGAGACAGGTCCACAAACAATTCTGGGGTCACTCGGGGAAACTTATGGATGAAAGCAGCGGTCATTGTTTCCATTGCCTGTAACTCTTTTTGAGAGACCTGACAGAGAAAACAAAAGAGCAGGACAGAAACTGATGTGTATCCAATTTGGCCCTCTTTAACTATGCATGGGCTATGACAGAGATTCAAAAGAGAGTGCAATAGAACAAAACTGTAGTCAACAAAACCTGGGCCGCTGTTGCTCAGGTGGTAGAGTGGGTTGTCTGGTAATATGTGTGTTTGTGAACGCTTTGGATAGGATGTGCTGTGTGAAGTTGGCACTTTGCATGGTAGCCTCTGCCATCAGTGTGTGAATGGCTGAATGTGACAAGTGTTTTAAAGGCGCTTTAAGTGGTGGGACCAGAAGTCCATTTACATTTACAGCTTAATGAAAAGTGTCACTAATAGACCACTGAGTGTTTTGTTGAACAAACCTGGCCTGTTTCCACTTGTAGCTGGTCCCAACTTTGATGCATATGAGAGAGGAATCTCTTGACAGCATCTTTTTCAGCAGACATCACAAGAGTGCGAATGCTGTCTCTTGGCATCTGGAGATACTCCTGGTGAGATAAAGTGATTCACCTCAATATAAAGTTCAATGAGCTGATCTGTTGTGAAAGGTTAGACGTGAATGTAGCTGCACAGGCCAGTACCTGCAGCAGAACCCTGAGAGCAGATGAGTTGTCATCCCGCTGAATGAGGTCCCACAAGACGGGCTAATGTAACAGCAGAAACAAGTTATTCACTCTTTGTTCCGTGTGTGTGTGTTTGTGTTTGTGTGTGAGTGTGTCAATCAGCTTTCTTACACTGAAACAGCTCAGCAGGTCTTCTTTCAGAGTGGCGTTCTGCTCTCGGCGGAGGAAGACTCCCACAGTGTGAAGGATGCTCATGGAGGCTTCTGGCTGCAGTGCAGCCCAGGAGGTGCTGTCAAGGAGACTGGAGAGGAGGATGGCCTGACCCAAACCTTGTCTCGCTTCTCTTTCTCCCTCGTCCAGACCCGAAGAGAGGCCCACCATGAAGTCCAGGACTCGCAACACATACCCCAGCACCACTAAAAAACCTTCACGTTCCCCTCCCTCTACCTCACATACACTCAGCTTGTGTACAACTTCCATCAGCAGAGGAGCCGGATCCACACACAGCTGTGATGTGTCAAACTCATACCGTGCTGGAAGCATGTCAAAAAACCTCTGCAGGAAGCATTTCCTGCCCTCCAGTTCTGCCTGCAGATCAGCGCAGGAATCAGCGAGCTGGGGTATTGATCTCAACAGCTGATAGTAGAGTGTGGCATTTAGACAAATGTACTCTCCCAATCCATGTGTCTGCCCACAGAGCTCCAGGAGGGTGGTATTGGTGAAATCATGCACAGCCCACTCCCTGTACTGACAAGTCTCTTCAGTGGTGTTAACACTGGAGACGTTTTGTATTTTGGAGCAGTACGCCGCAGCCCAACTGCCCTCTGGCAAGGATTGCTGTGAGTCAGATGACTCCTTTCCGCACAAAGCTGAGATCAGGACAGAGTTGTTGGGTAGGAAACAGTGTCTGAAAGCCTGGGCACTGAGCAATCTGCTGCCCAACTGAGCCAGACAGTTCTCATCGAGTCCTGGACCTCCTATTGCCTCACCTGACAGCTGCACACACAGGTCATCTATACTTGTGTGGTTAAAAAAATGGTAGTCCTTTGTCAATGCGGCCTGCAAATATTAAAGTTAGAATAAGTTAAAAAGAAGTAGAAGGAACTGTGAGGGAAAAAAAAGCAAACATATGTAAACATATCCTCAGTACACCTTGCCATGGTACAGATTAGCAAATAGTTCCCAGAAAACACTCGAGCACTCACTCATCCATTACCTGATGAGCTTTCTGCAGCCAAAAAGAGGAGTTGGCACACACCGTGTTGTTGAATTCATGGGCAAAGAACTCACTGCAGACATGAACCCAGAGGAAGTCCTCCTCAGCAGCAGACAGATACCAAGCTGCGTCTGAGCACGTGGTATGCAGGTCGAGGCCCGTCTGGGCCACAGCAGGATCAACTGACCCATTCTCTCCTTCAAACAGTTTACAGTAGAGGAATACAGTGAAGTTGGAGACACCTGTTAAGCCTGGGATGGAATCATTACATGCTGCCTCTAGGATTTCTATAGAGGTTGAGTACTCTGTCTCTTTCTGCTGGTCGTTGGTCGACTGGTTGAACTGGAAGCGGCGAGGTGTGGTAGAGAGTTCATGAAGGCGGTTTTGTTTGGAGTTTGTTTGTGAAGAGGGGGCTTTTTTGTGTTGTGACCTTAGCTCATCTCCATCATTTGGGGGGCAGGACAGGAATGGGAATGAGCTTGGGAGACCCTGGGACCTAACACCCAAAGCCTGAGTGTTCCACGTCACGTTATGTCTTATCCCCCTAGACAGAACGGTGGAAATGTGAATCTGAATTCACTTTCAAATATGTGGACAGCAGTGATATAGTGAGTTACACTCCTAGAATGTCTTACCATAATATTAGTTGTCTCAGGTCACCTTTAAAAAGACAAGAAAGAAAGAAATATTAACAGAAAATCAAAGTGAGCATGAGAATGTATGATGGAAAAGGCAACTGAAAGCTCCTGCAGTACATGACTATGCCTGATGTAACAGTGCAACTCAGCTAACAATGCCCAAGATATAATGTTACCAACATCAACGAGAGGATAAAGAGATTAGCTGGGCCAACAACAGATGCTTTCATCGGCCGGGATGATTACAAAGATTTTAAAGCAGTGGCCGTCACTGTCTCTGTCTCCCCTGTATCTTTCAGGTGAAACCAGGGCCAAACTCACAAGGCTCTAAACATAGGTTTGTTTTTGATAAATAACACTAAATACAATCAAAACAATCCCTGATTTACTTCTTCTTCTTTTTTTACCTATAATATGTATGAATTACCATGTTAATGCATGTACTTAATGAATTACTAATACACACTTGCAGTATCATTGCTTTTCTCAGAATCATCCTCAGAAGCAAAGCATCCACATACAGCACCAGCTCTTTCTTAATTATCTAATGTTATATTATTGTGTGTATGAATTCATGTAACTTAAATAAATTCTGACGGCAGTGAATGATTTTCTTCTGTTGGATGAGCCAAGTTTTTACCTCATCTTTTTGTCCGAAGTTAATGAGTTCTTATCTGTTATGATTGTGCAAACAACTTGTGATGCCAACTGCTCCACATACTCACCAACTGAGCACCGGCCCTGCGCATTGGGCTGTGGCACATCCACCAGGCTACTGACATCATCAAGCAGGGCCATGGTAACTCGTGACACTTTTGTCCTCAGGTTACCGTAGACAGAATTACCCACCCTGTGCAGGAGGCCCCTCCTCAGCCCATCCAAACTCTGCACCAGAGCTAGATTTTTCTGTGCCAAGTAGCCACCCCGATCTCCTACACCTGAACGTGATAACGCCTGCAGTAAACTTTGCATGGAGTCTGGATCATCGTCTATGGCCATCGTGTCTTCCAGAGATGCATTTCTGGACACCCCATCCTGCCTCATGGCCTCAGGTGGCAAGCTGAAGGGCTTTAAACGTCCAGTTGCACTTGAGCCTTTACTGTGTTCAGCACCTTCCTCTGCTGGGTGTAAACTGACCACAGGCTTCCAGTTGCGTGTTTCTAGAAAACGCAACAGTTGCTGTAGCCAGTTTACACTGAATGTGCAGTCACTACGACCCTTTAGAGCACAGATGAAGCCCTGCAGGCCTGCACTGGCCTGGCCATAAGTCCCACTAACCAGAGCCTGAAGGGCAGCTTCCAGCACAGCGCTGACTGTCCTCCAGTTCTGAGATAAGTACATCAACAGGGGCCTTTGGGGCTGACGCTCTGATAGACTGATCAGACTCTGCAGCAGTCCCAGGAACCAGTCCCAGTGAGGGCTGCCCCTCAGGGACAAAAACCAGTCCTGCACTTTGACACTGGGTCGCGGTGGCACCTGGCCATTCAACTGATTCAGTGTTGCACTCCCTTCAGACTGGAGAAAGAAATGTAGCACCTTCTCCCACAGCTGATCTTCATCTGGCTCTGTCGGTGCATCCTCCAGCTCAGCACCCATTTCTTGGAGGTACATAGAGATATTGTAGAGGAAGCCAGAGAGACGGTGTCTGTCAATTGGCTTGTTTAACGAAGGCAGCTTCTTGTTGGGTAGTAGACCGAGAGTTTTTAGGCCCCCCATGATATTTCTCAGCCAAGGGTGTACAGACTGGTCGTTGTTTGTTTCTGGAGGAGCTTTCTGAGAATTCCATCCACTTCCTGTACTCCATTTTGAAAAGATCTCCTTAAGAATGGCGTCTCTCTGGCTCTCTTTACTGCCTCCTGAAAAAGTCCAATTAGAGCTATCTTGAGCCAGCATCATGTAACTAACATGTGTAGTAACAAACACAAAAATATTATATTTAACAGCGTGTTTTTTTTTTTTTTTTGGTGGTGCACTCACCTGTCTTCTCAGGGGATCCTTGTCCCAGTAAAACAGCACAAACTATGAAGCTCGTGAATTTAAGAGTGGCCATCCCTGGCCGTTTCTTTGCCATCTTCATCTCATGCCAGCATGCACAGTGACACAGCGGTGTCACATCTTTCTCTTCAGCCCGTTATTCCTATTGATTTCACAACAACCTGTTTTTAAATGCTGCTTTTCTTTTCTTTCTTTTTTTCCTTCAATGATGGGTTGGACTCAAGGAGTAAAGTATCTCAGCGGAGAAGGCATATTAAACCTTAATGACTACCACATCACCTTACCACTTTCGCTGCATGGTTACTAAAGTAAGTAAGTACCAGTAATGTTTTTTTTTATTTTTATAAAACTATAAGACTATGAATTAGGCCCACATGATGCTGAAAAGAGTGAGCAAAGAAAAGACATTAATATCCTATTTAGATAGTTATATACATGGTACAGATACTTTATGAGATCACTGTTATAGCAAATATAGCCAATCATACATCCTGTTTAAAGTATTTCTGTAAATTGTAAATATTAGCAATTGCTCACAAAATTTGAGAACAAAAAAAATCAGCACTCACCAACAGTTACAATCCATTCATTTCTTTAAGCCAGCATCTCTAACTTGGCGATGTCAGCACACTCGGAGCTGACCTCTTTCTGAGTGCCACTCTCTGTTTCACCATCACTTTCTCTACCTTTCACTCTCTCCTCCTGCACCCCTCCCACCTGTGTCCTGTTATCCCTCTGTGTGCTTTTAGCTGTCTGTTTAGCCACTTGCTTTTCTTGTCTCTGGGTTTTCAAGAGTTGATGCTTGGTTTCATATTTCACAAGTTATCTTGTGATAATCTAGTATTTTAGTTAGCTGTCTTCTAAGACAAAAAAAAGAGAGACGCCGGTGTGGTTAACCTTTGGTGTACATGATCCCTTAACACGGGACTTGTCTTTCATCCCTTTAGGTCACTGCTTGTACTTGGCTGTACAATACATTGTGTTCCCACATTGTGTTCAGTATTTTGAAGCATCACAAGGCTACAGGAAGGTCACAGCACTGAGCTAGGTGCCCAAACAAGGTGAAAATCTGGATCATGTTAATCACACCCAGGATAACTATCCCATTCTCTAACTGTCTGATGTCTCCTACTGACTGATTCCCCATTGAGTTGTCTCTCAGCTGGGACTCATCTCGTGACTCTGGGTTTGTTGGGGGTGTAGTCTTACCTACGGGGCCAGGCCAACAGGACTGTGCAGGCTGTCACTGTTTAGACACATTTATCCCTCGGTCGTGCGGACTTACAATTGAGCCCTGTGCAAGGGCACAGCAGCAGGCTCCCCAGAGTCAGACCACTGTCTGCAGGCCTTGAAACCCAAGAGGGCTGAGTGAAAGGACCACCCCCTCCCTCCACTTGCTTTAGCTGTATGATACTGTGGCCTGCACAGGGACAATAACTTCCTCCTGTATTATTGATACAGCGGGGAACAGCGATCACTCAGTGCAGCAGGGCTCGATTCACCACAGGAATATTCAATGAGAAACTAGATCCACCCCATACGTTCTACCTCTCGCTGCTGGAAACTCAGCCATGGCAGAAATCAGCTGGTGAAACTAGCTGTTGAGATTGGAATACTTGGTTCGAATCCAACTTTTAGCCCTTATCCTCCAGCGGAAATATAGAAGCACAAATATCTCAGATGACCCTCAACTGAGTTGGTGCTGTAATTTACTGACATTAGAAGCTGAAGAATATATTTTCACTTGATGATTTAACCAGAGGGGATTTCTTTAACTTGTGGCTAATGGATATTTGTGTAGATCAGAGATATTTTTCTATCCTTTATTTTTTAAGATCTTTTTATTATCACTCCCCTTTACAGCAATTCTCACTGAGCTAAGTAACAACAATAAGCAAATAAAAACCAATAACTGGACAGATTTTTCCATGAAATCTAACCCTGAATTTTCTAAAACTAAATTACTGTAGAAGTTTTATTATTAATAAGGGTTGTATGTTTTTAAGCATCCCCTAGCATTGCCTAAATAGAACAAAAATGGATACGTTCGATGTATGCTGTTCGATTTGTAGCTAAGGTTTCATCTCCAAATAGTTAGGATTCAAAACATGAGAATAAAATGTTCTTGTGTCTATCAATCATGTTAAATTGTCATTTCCAGCACTTTGTGTTACATTTCAAAGTACGATTTTAGCCCTACTTTCTGCACAAATTAATCTTTGTAGGCAATAAGAAGACTGCTATGATCATTCACCTAAACTTTGTCAGATAACAAATCAGTGTGGTGTTTGCTTGTGTCACCTAATGCTGAGAATGACCTCTACTGTAGTTTTCTTGTTTTCCAAAAAGTCATCAGAAAGGTACCTTTATGCAAGTCCATCCATCATGAGATCCGAAATACCAAAATATAAAGACCAAAATGATTGCTATTATATGTATGTGTAATGGCTGACCAATTCAGTCACTTGGTAGGTGAGAGGCGACGGATTCTTGGTGCGTTTCCATTAAAAAGGATTGTTGGATGTTTCAGGTTGCATTCATGGCATGTGCGGTGACCTTTGCAGTTCTTGCTGACATGACCATGTGATAGACAGCCAAAACAAGTGCCAATTTGCCTTAGATGGTCAAGTTTGTCATGATGAGTCAGTCCTTTAAGTTGAGTGCAGTCCTGTATGGAGTGTCCAGCTTTGATTATGAAGCATGTCATGTTTTTGCTGTTGGATGGAGTGGTGTGATGAGTATTTATTTCAGTAGATTTAACTTTTTCAGTAGTATTCACAGCTGCCACAGCAGCATAGGTTTTGGGTTTAATGAAAGTCTTTCCTTTAGAAATAGGGGTCTGTGTATCTTGCATGTTTCCAAAGACAGGGTCAGACAGAATCTTGACTTCTTGTTCAACAAAGTTTAAAAGGTCAGGAAATGTAGCTCTATTTCCATGCCCTTTTTCTCTCAACTTGAACGGAAGTTTCATTACAAGAACTTTAAGATTTGATGCTACGTTCATTTCGTCCATGTAGTGTAAGCGTCTCATCATGTTACAGCATCCTTTCAAAAACAACATAAACGCTTGAAAAGAATTTGCATCCTCTGACCTTATTGGTGGCCATGTTAAGGCATTTTCCATGTATGCAGCTGTAATCTTGCATTTCCATAGTGTTCCATAATAACTGGATTGTTAAGGACTGTTGACAAAGGTGTCACAGTACCTCATGGCTGGTTCTAAAGCAATAACTTTATATTTCTATAGATTCTTTTTGGCGTTTAACCTTTAGTTGACAGTGAAAGCTAAAGAGTGACAGTAAGGTAGAGAGATAAAGAGGGGGGGTGACATGCAGGGTTACAGGTTGGAATTGAGCCCTGGCCACTGCTTCAAGGCGTGAGCCTTTGTACATGGGATGCATGCTCTATCAGGTGAGTTACCAGGGCACCCCAACCAATCATGTTTAAAGTGCAGACAATCTGTCCTAAATAGGAAAGATTGTCTGCATCAGTAAAAGGTTTATTGTGTTGAAAATACCTTTGAACTACTAGGTAATATCAGTGAAATACATGAACTGTTAGAGATTTTTAAAAAGTCACACATGGCTGTCCCCAGC